>NW_027250985.1:0-77454 GCF_044704955.1 Pristiophorus japonicus
CCCCTCGATTAGATTCCAGCCTGTAACTCACTCCCGGTATCCGTTATTCTGTATAGAATCACAGAATCTTACAGCACAGAAGGAGACCGCTTGGTTCGTTGTGCCTGTGTCGGTCCATTGCTAGAACTATCCAATTAGTTCCACTGACCCTGCACTTTCCCCCAAGCCCTGCACATTGAGGTATATAATCCAGCTCCCCTGTTTGAAAGTTGATGTTGAATCTCGTCACGCCACCCTTTCCGGAGGAAGAGTCAAAATGGGAGGGAAAAGGTGAAAGTTTTGCTGTGTAAATATCTCCCTTGCCTCTTGTGACCTTAGGTGACGTGATCCTGAAGGAAGGAGACACGGTGACCTTTGGACATCCGCAGAGTTCGCAACTGGACCGATGGGAAAAAGTCCGGCAACCCAACTCTGAATTTCACTTCATGGTAAATCTCTTTGAAAGGAAAAAAGATGCTTTTTCAACCCTTGTAATGTTTTCAGCTGAGGAATAGTGAGAGCGTTTGCAGCTGAACCCCAGAGTTGAGTGCCCTGTGAATGGGCAGCATTGCACCATCTTTGGTAGTTCCCCAGCTTGTAAATGGCCCCACAGAACCCCAGTGCCTTCCGGGGCAATTTGCAGGAGCCACAACTTGAACTTTTATACATAAGAACATCTCGATTCGATTCCAGAAAATGCAGTTACGATAGACATGAGATTTAACAACTATTTCCCCTGGAAGAGGAAAGGCCACGAGAAAATTGAACAGGTTTTTTAAAATGTTCTAATAGGAGCAAAGACTCTCATCTCTGGTTAACGAGCCAATGTTGCGGGGTCATAAATTTAAAATTGTCTACAGAGTGAGAAGCTAGGAGAAATTTCTTTACACAGAGTGGTTAGAAGAGTGGAATGATTTGCCAGAGTGAGTAGTTGAAGGCAATAAAATAGATAAATGTTTGAAGCAGAGAAATATAATGGATGGGGAAGAGAATCTGGCAATGGGAGTAATTTTGAATTGCTCCAGACAGAAGACACAGACACGATGGGTTGAATGGCCCCCTTCTGTGCAGTAAACCTCTTGTTCTATGCAATAGTATTACACAAATTATCTTTCAATAAACACATTGGTTCTTAGAACTTCCTACTGCTTTGGTCTCCTTACCCAAGAAAGGATATATTTGCCACAGAGGGAGTGCAGCGAAGGTTCACCAGACTGATTCCTGGGATGGCAGGACTGTCGTATGAGGAGAGATTGGGTCGACTGGGCCTGTATTCACTGGAGTTTAGAAGAATGAGAGGGGATCCCATTGAAACGTATAAAATTCTGACTGGGTTGGACAGACTGGATGCGGGGAGGATGTTTCCCCGGGGCTGGGAAGTCTAGAACAAGGGGTCACAGTCTCAGGATACAGGGTAGGAAATTTAGGAGAATTAGGAGAAATGTTTTCACTCAGGAGCGTGGTGAACCTGTGGAATTCTCTACCACAGAAGGCTGTGGAGGCCACGTCACTGAGTATATTTAAGGAGGAGATAGATAGATTTCTAGAAACAAGAGGCATCAAGGGATATGGGAAAAAAGCGGGAACATGGTGTTGAGATAGAGGATCAGCCATGATCATATTGAATGGTGGTGCAGACTCGAAGGGCTGAATGGCCTACTACTGCTCCTATTTTCTCTGTTTCTATGTAATAAGATCATAGCTGAACTTCTACATCATCTCCACTTTCCCGCCCGATCCCCATATCCCTTGATTCCCTTCGTGCCCCCAGATCTTATCTCTCAACCGTGAATATACTCATCCATTGAGCCTCCACAGCCCTCTGGGGCAGAGAATTCCAAAGGTTCAGCACCCTCTGAGTGAAGAAATTTCTCCTCATCTCAATCCTAAATGGCCGACCCCTTATCCTGAGACTATGCCCCCTAGTTCTAGACTCGCCAGCCAGGGGAAACAACCTCTCAGCATCTACCCTGTCAATCCCCCTCAGTATTTTATATGTTTTATTAGATCACTATTCTTCTAAACTCCAGAGAGTATAGGCCCATTCTACGCAATCTCTTCTCATACGACAGCCCTCTCATCCCAGGAATCGGTCTGGTGAGCCTTCGTTGCACCGCCTCTAAGGGAAGTACGTACCTTAGGTAAAGAAACCAAAACCAAAACAATACTCCAGGTGTGGTCCCACCAAACCCCAATATAATTGCAGTAAGACTTCCTTATTTGTATACGCCAACCCTCTAGCAATTAAGGCTAACAGACCATAATGAGATAAAAGATCAGATAATCTGTTCGTGGTGATGTTGGTCGAGGGAACTCGACTGCACTGGGGTTCATTTCGAGTGGGATGGAATTGAAAAGCAGGCAACTTATGTTAAACTTGTATAGATCCTTGTTTGGACCGTACTTGTGAGCAGTTTACGTAGGATTACATAGAATATATGGCACAGAAACGAGTCATTCGCCCCAACCAGTCCATGCCGGCGTTTATGCTCCACTCGAGCCTCCTCCCGTCTTTCCTCAGCGTAACCCTCTATTCCCTTCTCCCTCATCTGCTTGTCCAGTCTCCCCTTAAATGCATCGATACTATTCTCTTCAACCCCTCCCTGTGGCAGCGAGTTCCACATTCTCACCTCTCTCTGGGTAAAGAAATTTCTCCTGAATTCCCTATTGGATTTCTTGGTGACTATCTTATATTGATGGCCTCTAGTTATGCTCTTTGCCACAAGTGGAAACATTCTCTCTGTATCCACTGTATCAAAACGTTTCATCATTTTAAAGACCTCTATTAGGCCACCCCTCTGCCTTCGTTATTCAAGAGAAAAGAGACCCAGCCTGTTCATCCTTTCCTGATAGATATTCCTTGCAAATCTTCTCTGCACCCTCTCCAGTGCCTCTATATCCTTTTTATAATATGGCGACCAGAACTGTACGCAGTTCTCCCAAGTGTGGTCCAACCGAGGCGCAATACAAGTTTAGTATCGCTTCACTACTTTTCAATTCTATCCCTTAGAAATAAACCCTAGTGCTTGGTTTGCTTTTTTTATGGCCTTGGTAACCTGCATCGCTACTTTTAGTGATTTGTGTATTTCTACTCCGAGATCCCTCTGCTCCTCTACCCCATCCAGACTCACACCCTCCAAGTACTATGTGACCTCCCTATTCTTTCGACCAAAATGTAATACCTCACATTTATCTATGTTGAAATTCATTTGCCAATTATATGCCCATTCTGCAAGTTCTGGTCTCTATTATAAAAAAGATATGGGGTACTGGAGAAGATCCAAAAAAGATTTACACGGATGATATCGGAACTGTCAGGAAAGGTGGAACATGGTAGGGCTCTTTTCTCTATAAAAGAGGAGACTGAGGAGTGACATAATCTCCACTGTGCTTTTGTGGGAGGAGGTTGGGGAGTATATTGAAGGCTGAGATCGATAGATTTTTGGACTCTAGGGGAATCAAGGGATATGGGGGATAGTGCAGGAAAGTGGAGTTGAGGTGGAAGATCAGCCTTGATCTCATTAAATGCGGAGCAGGCTCGAGGGGCCGAATGGCCTACTCCTGCTCTTATTTCTTATATTCTGTCGGCTGCTGATTACATTGTGTTGTGTGTCTTTTGTTTTCTCCCAGTTTGAGCTGTGTGACTGTGAGCAGGAACAAAGCAGAGGACCAAGTCAAGGCCCCATGTCTAGCTCCCAGGTACAGGTAAGCAGTGCTTACGGGAAAACCTTACCAGTTTTAGCCGGGGAACGCAAATGCCTTACAGTACCCAACTTGGTGTAGAAAATAAAGCAAGCCGGTCATGTGACATTAGCAGACTTCGAGCTAGTCTGATTAATCCTTTCTTTACAATACGAGTGACCGTCTGCAAGCTCCTGTTATCTCTGGTCGATTATGCACAGAGTATCATTAACAATTGAACAAAGAAAGACTTGCACTTCTATAATGCTGTTCATGACCTCGGGACATTCCAAAGCACTTTACAGCCAATACTCACTTTTAAAATGTAGTCACTATTGTATTGTAAGAAACGCAGCAGATCTTACAAACAGCAATGTGGTAATGACCAGATAAACTGTTTTAGTGCTGTTGGTTGAGGGATAAATATTGGCCAGGCATGCAGGCTGATAAGTGGCAAGTAACATTCGCACCACACAAGCGCCAGGCAATGACCATCTCCAGCAAGCGAGAGTCTAACCACCGGCCCACCTTCAAGGGCATTACCATCACCGAATCCCCCACCATCAACATCCTGGGGGTCACCATTGACCAGAAACTTAACTGGACCAGCCACATAAATACTGTGGCAACACGAGCGGGTCAGAGGCTTTGGGGAGTGTCTCACCTCCTGACTCCCCAAAGCCTTTCCACCATCGACAAGGCACAAGTCAGGAGTGTGATGGAATACTCTCCACTTGCCTGGATGAGTGCCGCTCCAACAACACTCAAGAAGCTCGACACCATCCAGGACAAAGCAGCCCGCTTGATTGGCATCCCGTCCACCACCTTCAACATTCACTCCCTCCACCACCGGCACACCGTGGCTGCAGTGTGTACCATCTACAAGATGCACTGCAGCAACTCGCCAAGGCTTATTCAGCAGCATCTCCCAAAATCCGCAGCGTCTACCACCTAGAAGGACAAGGGCAGCAGGCGAATGGGAACACCATCACCTGCAAGCTCCCCTCCAAGTCTCACCATCCTGACGTAGAATCGTAGTCATTACGGCACAGAAGGAGGCCATTCGGCCCATCGAGTCCATGCCGGTTCTGTAGAGCAATCTAGTTAGTCCCATAGCCCCGCTCTATCCCCGTAGCCCTGCACGTTTATTTCCTTCAAGTGCCTATCCAATTTCCTTTTGAAATTATTCATTGACTTCGCTTCCCTACTTGGAAATATATTGCCATTCCTTCGTCACTGGGTCAAAATCCTGGAACTCCCTCCTTAACAGCACTGTGGGAACACCTTCACCACACGGACTGCAGCGGTTCAAGAAGACGGCTCACTCAGGGCAACTCGGGACGGGCAATAAATGCCGGCCTTGCCAGCGACGCCCACATCCCATGAACAAATTTTCGACAGTGCGGCGCTTCCTTAGTACTGCCCCTCGGACAGTGCAGCACCCCCTCAGTACTGTCCCTCCGACAGTGCAGCACCACCTCAGTACTGCCCCTCCGACAGTTCAGCACTCCCTCAGTACTGCTCCTCCGACAGTGCAGCACTCCCTCTGTACTGCTCCTCCGACAGTGCAGCGTTCCCTCAGTACTGTCCCTCCGACAGTGCAGCACTCCCTCAGTACTGCCCCTCCGACAGTGCAGCGCTCCCTCAGTACTGCCCCTCCGACAGTGCAGCGCTCCCTCAGTACTGCTCCTCCGACAGTGCAGCACCCCCTCAGTACTGCCCCTCCGACAGTGCAGCGCTCCCTCAGTACTGCCCCTCCAACAGTGCAGCACTCCCTCAGTACTGCCCCTCCGACAGTGCAGCGCTCCCTCAGTACTGCTCCTCCGACAGTGCAGCACCCCCTCAGTACTGCCCCTCCGACAGTGCAGCGCTCCCTCAGTACTGCCCCTCCGACAGTGCAGCGCTCCCTCAGTACTGCTCCTCCGACAGTGCAGCACCCCCTCAGTACTGTCCCTCCGACAGTTCAGCACCCCCTCAGTACTGTCCCTCCGACAGTTCAGCACCCCCTCAGTACTGTCCCTCCGACAGTTCAGCACCCCCTCAGTACTACCCCTCCGACTGTGCAGCACTCCCTCAGTACTGCCCCTCCGACAGTGCAGCGTTCCCTCAGTACTGCCCCTCCGACAGTGCAGCGTTCCCTCAGTACTGCCCCTCTGACAGTGCAGCACTCCCTCAGTACTGCCCCTCCGACAGTGCAGTGTTCCCTCAGTACTGCCCCTCCGACAGTGCAACTTTCCCTCAGTACTGCCCCTCTCACAGTGCAGCATTCCCTCAGTACTGCCCCTCCCACAGTGCAGCGCTCCCTCAGTACTGACCCTCTGACAGTGCTCCCCTCCCTCAGTACTGACCCTCCGACAGTGCAGCGCTCCCTCAGTACTGACCCTCTGACAGTGCTCCCCTCCCTCAGTACTGCACTGGACGTGTCAACCTAGGTTAAGTGCTCGAGTCTCCAGAGCGGGGCTTGAACCAACAACCTCTGCCCACTGAGCCTCCGATGACATCAAAAATGTCTCTGGGACCCTCGCTCGATCCACTGATCCACTCTATCAGTTTGTATGGTAGATAAACCATACAAACTGATAGAGGCTATACTGTGTCACTGACCTCAGCCGTGGTGACATTAAGGGGGCGAAAATCAGCCACGGTTCCTGACTGCAATGGTTCGTTCATATCCCCTATCGGAGGTGTATGGAATGGGCTATTGGCAGGGGTTTTCTTGTGGGAATTGTGTATAATGTGTAAGCGACTGAGTCTAGCCAATGATGGACTTCTTTTGACACGACCCGTTAACAGTAACTTGTTTTCCTTCCAGACACAGATGATCATGCCTGTCCCTTGCCCAAGATTTCCGGCTCCTCGGTTATTTTTGGGAGCGTTTCCTGGGTTCATGTCGGGAATGCTGTGGCCCGCGGAGGAAGCTGAAGCCGGCACCAGGCGTGCTGTGGCACTGCGTGACTCCGGGATATCCGCGGAGGCGAGGGACTTTCCTTGCTCGTCTCTCGAGGGACTCCAGTCCACCCTACCTCGGATGGTGTGGCTCCCCTATCGTCAACCCGTGCCCCCAGGATGTGCGAGCCAAGGCTTTGATGCGGCAGGTCCCGGTACATCTGTGCTGGCAGCTCCAGCTGGAGCATCCCATAACCTGGTGGTGCCATCGGTGACCGCGGCAGAGACTTCCCAGTTGTCCTCCTCAGCAGACGGGAGTTTATCCGTCGCTGATGGATCTGGAGTGGAGCGGCCCTTCGATTCCCAGATAGCGGAGCGCGGCCCACTTCTCCCGCGGTGGAGTTCGGGGCCGAGAGGTCCTCCCGCCGGACCTTCGAACGTCCCCATGCTTGAAGGTTGCACGGAGGGTCTCGTATCGGCGGAAGAAGCTCCGCGCTGGGAGCAGCCGCCTTTCTCAAATGAAGGCTGTGGCTCCGGTGGGAAAAGGCCGTTCTGGGATGAGCAACGAGAGGCACGAGTGTCTCCCGGCGGAGCAGGCGGGAGGGCCGAGGTCACCAGCGCGCCCGCGTGTGACCACGTCCGAACGCCGACACCCTGCTTTCGCCGGGACTCGGCACGATGGAGGAGCTTGGGTGAGCTCGCGCTGACGCGTGTGAACCTGCCGGTGCTGCCGGTTGGAGTCGCTCCCTTGGATGGGTGCAGGACCGGTGCCCTGTCGGCCCGGCCTACCGCTGCACATGCCTGTGGTCGGGGAGGGACTACGGCACCTGGCGTCTGCCGGAACGGTGCAGGCGGCGGTCAGACCTCCCGAAGCAGCGACACGAAGGGCAGCGCTCCCAGCAGTGGGGAGCTCGAGGCGGAGGAGGCCCTGGCGATGGAATGGGCACCTTCCGTGCAAAATGAGACGGCAGCCGGTACTGGCGTAAGGGATGCGGCAGAGGCGGCTGTGCCTGTGGACTCCCTACCTGATGTAGATGCCGGTGGACATTTTAACAAGAGCGGAAGTGAGAAAATTGTGACTGTGCCCACAGTGCAAGGTGGCACGTTTACAGAGGAGGTACCAGCAGCTTCAGAGTTGGGCACTGAGGGCACCAGTCATACATCAGAAGGCCCTGGTCACACGTCAGAAGGCTCCGTGTCCGCCTCCGGTGGCTATTGTCAGGAGCCTGCCAAAGTTGATGTGCAGGGAGTGGAGAGTCAATGTCACTTGCTGCTCGAAGACGGCTGTCTTGGGCAGAGCAAGCCCGTCGACCTGATCAAAGACTCCGAGTTGCTTAATGCCGGCGTTGCTCGATGGGCGGATTGTTCTTCCCGGGCGGCTATTGAAAATAAGGAGAAAATGCAAGCTGGGAAGAATGAGTTTGGCGCCTCTGGGCCGAATGTACAGACCGAGAGACAGCGTGATGCCACAGGAGGTCTTCCTTTGGTGGATGAAGATCTTGTTGAGGGTAGCTCTGCATCTGAAGAGGATTCAAATTGTGACCAGACTCTGGAGGCTTCGAGGCAACCTGACGACAATCCCAGGGATGTTGGCCTGACTAAAGATATTCCAGTGCATGACTTGTTAATTGAAGACAGACTTGCAGGCAGCACAAGAGTGTACGTTGGAGATGAAGAGAAGGGCGTTTCGCGGGGAGAGCCCTCGACATTATCGGTGGACTCTGACTCTGCAAAGCACGAGCATCCTTTGAGTGCAGTTGAGTGTCGTCCCAGCTCCATGGGTCTAGAGTTGACTGCTTCCACTGGGGAGTTGATGGATGGCAGCTTGGACGATGACCATCTCATTGAAGATAAAACAGCCGCAGACGTGAACAGTGGCCGCACGCTGACCGTGGGGGCCGCAGGGAAGCCGTGGTCAGCCGGTGATGGAGAGGTGCAGCCGGTGGGGGAGTGCCGTCCATTGGATGGCTTGTCTCCTGCGGACAGCCCATCTGATCTCTCGGGTAACCGTGTGGCACAAGACCTACCTTCGTCTGTGAGGGTGGGACCTCTACATTCACCAACCGGAGAAGCAACGCCTGGTGACACCACCTCGACAGCTGACTATCCAAGCGGCACACTGCGCTTGAGGACGGATCACCCCGCCCACTCTTGTCCTGCAGCAGTTTCCAGCGGGGTTACAAAAGGGACGGGAGAAGATGGAAATGTGATTGACCCGGAAGCCAGGCAGCCTTCGAGCCCTCCTGCAGAGTCGGAAGCGGCACCCGAGCAGGAGGTCCCTGAAGCGTCTGTAGGCGGACTTTCTGTGTGTATAAAACCGCCGCACGGTGGGCAGACTCCCGCGGAGGAATGGTCAGGTGCGGCTTCCGAGTGTCTCGTGCGGGATAATTCCATGCCAAACGTTGACCCTTTCACCTGCGCTCCCAGGAGCAAAGGTGGGTGGGAGCTGGCCGTGGAAGCGGCCATGGAGGTGGACACCCTCCCAATTGGTACGCGCCCAACCGCAGGGCATTCCGTGCCTGGAGCCGCCAGCGCCGACGATAAAAGCCCGGCGTGTCGCGACGCGGGCGAGTTGTGCGCCTCTTCTCTCGTGGGACCTGGGCTCGTGGATCCGGCCGGCGTGCAGGATGAAGTCAGTCCGGCCAGCCCACGGGCGGAAGGAGAACATTCGTGCACAATGCTCGGAGAGGCATCAGGAGCCCTCGGGGGCTGCGAGATGTACAGAGGTACTCCAGGGGATTCCTCCGAACTAGGGGGCACTGTTGCTTTCATGGAAGACGTGGAAGCCCAAGGTGAACTGAACGCGACTGACCAAAGACGGCCAGAGACGGATGAACAATCGCATGAATTGCACCCAAGAGATGACCTCTCGTGTGACGGTACACCGGTCCTCCTGGAATGTACAAAACTCCTCAACGTTCCTGTAGGATCTGTGCTTACAAATGTCGAGTCGGCAGGAGAGCTCTGTGTCGCTGGACTTGCTGTAAGTAACATGACAATGAAGGAAGGTCACCCCTACTGTGAAGGAGCAGGTTCTGACGTCATGGAGACTTCTGTAATACCCGACCTCGCTTTAAGAGTTGATGCCATGGAGGTTGGCGATCACAGTGGAATGGATATGGAATTTGATCCAGTGTCCGAGCGTGAGGACAGGAATGCGCTCCTGGCATCTGATTTAGCCAACGTCCGTCTAACGTCAGCGGAGAAAAATGCCAATTCACCGGATACAGAAACCAGTGTGCCACCAGTCGGCTTAGAGTGTGTTGTTAGCGATAAACCCGAGCCATCGAGGACCGGAGACCCTCCCGCTATTAAACACACGGAGATGCGAGGGCAGGATGTTTGCGTGGGCAGAGTGGTAGCACCCTCTGTGTGGGAGCTGGCCTCCCACCCTCTCGCGGTGCCTCGCCCGCCGAGTGCCCAGCTCGCTGCCTCTGCCGAGCCTGAAACCTGCCGAGGGGAAGAGGAGGTGGACGAGAGACCGTTGCCAGAGTGCCCTGCTGTGACCGACCCCCTTGGTGAACTTGACGGGACGAGGGAGGAGGAAGGCGAAGGACTCGGGCTGTTGACGCAGGACGGAGATCCAAGTTGCGCTCTTGAAAGATCAGAAGGGACGGACACGCCCGCGGTGCACGAGCGTGGCACCAGTTGCACAGCGGCAGACCCTAGAGCCCCGTCTAGTACGCGGGCAGCAGGAGCAGCCTGGCACGAGCCCCTTACTACAGTGACACCCGGGGCTGATGGCACTCCCAGCACACCCGCACAGACTGAACGCACGGACCACATGGCAGGGGAAGAGCATTCATACGCGGACGAGCCTCCCCACGGAGCGGGAGTTTTGAACAGCGCGACAGCCAGCTCGGCAAGCGAAGGGAACTTGTGGTGCAAAGCAGTAAGGATTCAAAGACCAGCCGGTCCGCTCGGCCGTACTCCAGTCACGAGTGACCGTGAGGCTCCAGGTCCGTCCCAAGCCGAGGGGTCCCCAGCGCAAGGCGTGGGGGTCAGTCGGCTGGGGCTGGACAGCAGCCAAGTCGGGGAGGGCCATCTGACTTCGGGGTATCTAACAGCCGACGTACAGTCTGGAGCCGCTGGACTGTTGGGTGGGCCGAGCGATCGTTTCACCGACACAGGTAACATGGAGCCAAGTGGGAATCCTGCAGGTGAAGAATGGGAGAAATTCCATTCATCCAGTGATTATGGGCCAGGAGTGAGCTCACCGATGGAGAACAGTAAATCTGAGACTGCAGAAGTGGGAGGCTGTGAACCGTTAAAGATCCAACGTGTACGTCGGCACGCTCTGAACGTGCCCGACACCAAAGACTTCGGTTTAGCTTCAGCACCACTGGTTACCTCTGGTCAGATCGAGGCAGCAGAGGCTGAAGAAAGCCTGGCACCTCCGGTCAGAACCGTCCCACCGCCCGGCTTGACTGACAGCAATCCGGCAACTCTGAGGGGTCTGGGTGGTGGAAATGTGGCAGAGGTCGAGGGTGAATTTGGCGGCTCTGGGAAAGGAGCCGACAACTGCCCCGCCTCGCGCGGTCCCTCTGCTTCCGCGGAAGAACGTTCCAGGAAGAAAGTTCTCCCTTCTGTCACCAGCCACGGAGGTGGCGACGGTTCTCCCTATAACCACGCCCAGTTTGATGCAGAAATCCTTCTGGATGAGGCTTCCGCTGCTGCACGCGTTGCCACGGCGACACCAGCTGAGCACGGTGCGGCGGTAAATGACTCTGTCTTCGATCCCGAGCGCGAGTCTGTCGCTGAGCCGTGTGGTCACGTAACTCCCTCCGATCCAAGCGCTTGGCTCCCGCCCCGGGACGCTCGGCCGCCCTCGGGTATTGCGTTTGAGAGAGAGTTGGGGTTAACTAGCGCAAAGGAGCAAGAATCGGCCTGGAGTGATGAGCGAGGGTGTTTGGGGGCAGCAAGCGCCGACCGGTTAGAGCAGAGTGTGGCCGGCATCGCAGAGGCAGAGGTGATGGAGGTGGGATTGAATGGAACCCCTGCCGATGAGAAGTCCCAATTACCGTTGGAGCACTCGGGAAAGGATGGGGAACTCGTTGAAGATGGACCTGCAGAGTCCATGGCCTCTGACTCCCAGAGGACAGAACTCCAAGAGGACATCACCCGAGGCCCATCCGAGGCTGAAGAGCAGAATGAAGAAAATGTGTCTGAAGAGTTAATGGGGAGACATGGTAATGTGGAGTGTGGGCCCCGGGAATGTTGCAGCCCCTTGCATGGTCAGGAATTTAACTCCACGACTGGGACGGAGTTATCTGAGCGACTGGATTCACCTCTTGAGACGGAGCAGCAAGTCGGTGAAGGATCCATCAAGAGTGATGGTACGCTGGGTGATGGAGCAGTGGAAAGCAATGAGCTGACTGGCCGCGACAATGACGATGAGGTCTGCAGCGACGTGTGCGCAGTGCAAACCGGAGTACGTCCCCTGTGCACGCGGGTTCCAGATAGCCCAGAGGAGGGAGAGGTTTGTGTTCCAGTTGCATCCTCTACCGGCCCACAGCCCCCGTCCTTTACTGCAGTTACGTCCTCTGAGCAAGAAGCGAATGATGCAGGAAGAGTTAATCGGCCACCCTTAGGCGCTGGAGAGAGACCTGCTTCTGTGTCCTCTGAAAAGGAGGTTCTTGCGGATGAAAGGGAGACGGAGAGGTCCAATGCCCCGGAGGGGTCTGCAGGACCGGTGCAGTTGGTGGCACCGGAACTCCGAGCCGGAGCTTGCCCGTCCGGAATCGAGGCGGAGCCGCTTACGGCATTGCACAGTCCTGATGCACAGCAGCCGACTCTCTCGCATTGTGGCCTGGCAATGCCAAGCTTGGCCCTTGTAGAGCCCAGGGTGTTAGAAGCTGAAAGGGGGGGCAGTTTTCAGGGTGAGGACTTGGTGGAGGGATTTAACTCCGCGACTGAGTTATCCGAACGACTGGGTTCATCTCATGGGGCGGGGCAGGAAGTAGGTGAAGGGTCCATCGAGAGTGACGATGTCTCATCATGCGGGCCCATGGGAAGCAATGAGCTGATTGACCGGACTGATGATGAGGAGGAGGAAGAGGAGGAGGAGGAGGAGGAGGAGGAAGAGGAGACGGCTTGTAGCGGAGAACAGCCAATCTGCATGCAGGTGCCAGGTAGCCCAGAGGGGAGTGAAGTTGCGATTCCAGATCACGAGCAATTGAGCATTGGAACTGATGAGACTAACCTCAACACTGAACTCATTGGGCCTGCTTCACGGGACCATACAGTTCCAAGAGGGGTAGACTTCAGTCTCGTCGACCCAGCAGCTGGGAATGAAGGTGACCCGGGGCAGACATCAGCGCTTGTGACACCCGGCGAGGGGATTCAGCAGGACACCATCCCTCTGACAGTCCTCTCTGATGAGGTGTCTGCCTCTGGTGAAGAACCAGCTGAAGACCCTCGGTTAGATGATCACCGGGTGGTGAACAACCACGAGTCGAGTCCGGCCCCTGGCCTGAGGGGGGCTGACCAGCTTGAGGATCAATTAAGATTCTCCTTGGAAGCTGAAGGAGGGCCTCTGGGTTTTGTAGAGGAGGGCTACGCAGATCAGAGAGGGGACGCAGAAATAACTCTGTTGGGTGAGACGAGAGTGAGTGCACCGAGCAAGTTAGTTGCCCGGACCTTGAGTAGTGTGGGAATTGGGATTGTGATGGCACAATCATATTGCCCCAACCTTGCCTCCAAATGGAGAGACTCAAAGAATGACCTGGAACAGCACCTTAAAATGGAAAACCAAAATGAAGCCGTGTTGAGGACATGCTCGCCGACAAAAGCGGGGGTTGAGCTGGAAAGCGCGCAGGTGGCCATTGGTGAATTTGCACCGATCGGCCTGGAGGCTAACGTCATTCACTCCAACTCCCTCAGTGAAGGACGGGGACCTCTGCTCCCAGAGCCATCGGACTTGGTACCGATCGTTGAGACGCATCAGGGACTACGCACCAAACCCAAGCCTCGATGTGTCGACACTGGATGGCGAGACGTGGAACTGGATGCGATGGAGAAGTGTCGCCAAGACGTGGAGAGGGGCACCGATTTCTCCGAGATGGAAACCGCTGATATAAACAATACAGAGACTGGTCTTGAGTTTGCCTCAACGATTGTCTCATCAAGTCCAGAGTATCTGAACCTACAACTTTCAGAGTCTGAATCTGAGAGGGAAGAACTTGCAAGCAGGAAGAAATTAAACGGCCCAAGGCATCTTGGTTCCCGAGCGTCGAAGAGACCTCATGGAGGAGAAGAGGCGTCGACTTCAAATTCTACTGCCGCAGGTCCCAGTAAAAGAGCATGCACATCGCGGCAACCTGGAGCAGGCGAGCTTCTATCGGCAGAGGTGCTGAACCCGAGTCTCCTGTCCGTCGCCAAAGAGCTGACGCAACATCGAGCTCGGCACGTTGGCAGACTGGTTCGACGGTTCTTTGCAGAATACAGCGCCTCCAGGGAGCATCGAGTTCCCAGCAAAACGAGAGCTGTAAGCAGAAGGGATGAAGTGGTGCGAATAGTCAGAGAGTTCTTCAAGACTCACGAGCCCGAGACTGTTGGTACATCGCAGCGGAACCTGAAGAATGAGAACTCCTCGGCTGAGGATCAGTCTCGCACCTCTGAGAATTCAGAACTTGGGCAAGAGGCAAGGGAGGAGGATGAATCATCGTGTCTGGAAGTGTCTCAGGGACGGGAGGTGCAGCATGAGAGCCCTTATTGCATTGCCCATGGGTTTGACTATACCTGTGGCGATGATGGCACCGCCCTTTCTGCTGCAGCAGAAACGTCCCCCTCCATCTATCATTCACCCAATGAGGAGATGAGTTGGCACGGGCGCGTGATCGGTGATTCGGAAACATTTCCTCTGGAGGAGGGCGTGAAAACGGAGACTGTCCACGATAATTGCTGGGCCGACACCTCGCAAAGGATCACTTCAGACTCCAGGAGGTCTCCCCACTTCGGTGACACCGCCTCTGGCAGTGCCCAAGAAGACCATGTCCAGACCCAAGAGAGCTCCACAAATGATGGTTCCGACCCTTCCATCTGCCTTGCTCAGGGCACAGGGACCTGTTCGGAGATGGTTGAGGCTCCCAGGGCGTGTGTGACGGGATCCTTGTCCCTTCCCCAGCGCTCTTCCAGCACTGATTCCCACGAGGGGTTAGAGGATGATGGATACGTTGAGTGGGAGAGCTTGGGAGTGAAGGGGTCTCCAAGTGGAGCTGATGGAATGGAGGAGACCGCAAGTGAGAGAAGGGAGGATTCTTCTGATGTACGACTGAGGCCATTCAGCTCTGCCCTCGCCGAGTGCGATGGAGAGGCCGATTCCGATTCAAGGTGTTTTTCCCCTCCACCTGGTTGGTCTGTTGACTTGGCCATTGGTAATGTGGCAGGATTTCGCCACAATGGCAGACCTGGCTCAGAAGTGTCGGCTCCTTCACCTGCTCCGAGCAAGGACTCTTCTCCTGACCCTGGGGGTCTTGGTGGACTGATAGATCTTAACGTAACAGAACCAGCACCACCTGACCACGATAATCTGGGTCATAGTGACGATGAGGCTCGAAGTCTTAGTGCAGCAGAATCATCACCTCCTGACCACGATAATCTGTGTCGTAGCGATGATGAGATCGTAAGTCTTAGCGTAACAGAACCAGCACCACCTGACCACGATAATCTGTGTCGTAGTGACGATGAGATCGGAAGTCTTAGCGTAACAGAACCAGCACCTCCTGACCACGATAATCTGTGTCGTAGCGACGATGTGATTACAAGTCTTAGCGTAACAGAACCAGCACCACCTGATCACGATAATCTGTGTCGTAGTGACGATGTGATTACAAGTCTTAGCGTAAAAGAACCTGCAGCACCTGACCACGATAATCTGTGTCGTAGTGACGATGTGATTACAAGTCTTAGCGTAACAGAACCTGCAGCACCTGGCCACGATAATCTGTGTCGTAGCGACTATGTGATTACAAGTCTTCGCGTAAAAGAACCAGCACCACCTGACCACGATAATTTGGGTCGTAGTGACGATGAGATCGTAAGTCTTGACGTAACAGAACCAGCACCACCTGACCACGATAATTTGGGTCGTAGTGACGATGAGATCGTAAGTCTTCACGTAACAGAACCAGCACCACCTGACCACAATAATCTGGGTCGTAGCGACGATGAGATCGTAAGTCTTGACATAACAGAACCTGCACCACCTGACCACGATAATCTGGGTCGTAGTGACGATGAGATCGTAAGTCTGAGCGTAACAGAACCTGCAGCACCTGACCACGATAATCTGTGTCGTAGTGACGATGAGATCGTAAGTCTGAGCTTAACAGAACCTGCAGCACCTGACCACGATAATCTGTGTCGTAGTGACGATGAGATCATAAGTCTGAGCGTAACAGAACCTGCAGCACCTGGCCACGATAATCTGTGTCGTAGTGACGATGTGATTACAAGTCTTAGCGTAAAAGAACCAGCACCACCTGACCACGATAATCTGTGTCGTAGCGACGATGAGATCGTAAGTCTGAGCGTAACAGAACCTGCAGCACCTGGCCACGATAATCTGTGTCGTAGCGACGATGCGATCGTAAGTCTGAGCATAACAGAACCTGCAGCACCTGACCACGATAATCTGTGTCGTAGCGACGATGAGATCGTAAGTCTGAGCGGAACAGAACCTGCAGCACCTGGCCACGATAATCTGTGTCGTAGCGACGATGAGATCGTAAGTCTGAGCGTAACAGAACCTGCAGCAGCTGACCACGATAATCTGGGCCGTAGCGACAATGAGGCCGGAAGTCTTAGTGTAACAGAACCTGCAGCACCTGACCTCTGCAATCTGGGCCGTAGTGACGATCAGGTGGGAGAGAGATTTCCGAATGCTGTAAGAAGTGGCAGGCCAGCCGCTCCTTCTCTGGGTCTCCCTGTTGAACGGCAGAGTCTCGCGCTGTACGGTTTGGGAGCGGGAAGGTGCGCTGCGCTGGACCTTGCTCCCAGCAGCGGTGCCGAGCGCGTGCCGAGTTTCACAGACGACTGCGATTGGAAGCCAGTGGGAGGACGTCCCTTCAGCCACTCGGCTTACTCTGACCCGCGGAGAGACCCAAGCGTGGCGGCAGGATCGTCGGGCCGCGGATCAGGCGGGAGTGAGCGGGAGGCCAGGGCGTTGGCCCAATCCTTGCGTTCGGGTTTCACGGCCAGCCCAATGCCCGGGTCTGAGGCCGAGCGACTCGCGCGGACGGATTCTCGGAGCGTCGACTCCAAGCGTCCAGTCTGGAGCCAGAGCTCGCCCGAGCTCGTGTGGAAGGGCAGGCCGCGTGGGGGAAGAGAACTTGCCCTCCAGGAAACTGCAGCGGAGGAGCCACCACGCCCAGAAGTGCCAGGAGATTCCGTGGCCCGCAGAGATGGGTTCAATACCGACCGGAAGAGCGGGAAAGCGCCGACTGATTGCTTTACCGGGTCCCGGGAAGACACGGGAACGGACGGAGATACAGCGACCCCAGCAATAAACCAAATTAGTTCAGGTAAGGGTTTTATTCTGGATCATGGATTGAGAAACCCGATGGTGGTGCTGTGGCTTACAGGGCAACACATAGTGAGAGGGAGAGCCTCGCTGCCTCAGAATATGATCAGCAGACGCCAAGCTTAGCATTTAGAAACTTGTAGAAAGCTGGGTGGAGGGGGAGTGAGTTTACTACAAAGTCTAGGAGCCATCGAAGGATATCCATGTAGGAGTTGGATTTATCCTTTGGCACGCTCCTGCTTTCTCCCTACTTTCTCCTCTCTGCCCCCCCCCCCGCTCTCTGCCCCCCCCCCTCCCTCTGCCCCCCACCTCCCTCTGACCCCCAGCTCCCTCTGACCCCCAGCTCCCTCTGACCCCCAGCTCTCTCCCTGATCACCATCTCTCGCTCGCTCGCACGCTCTGCCCCCCCTCCCCCCACTCGCGCTCTATGCTCCCCCCCTCGCTCGCGCTCTCTGCCCCCCCCGCTCGCTCGCTCTGCCCCTCCCTCCCTCTCTGCCCCTCCCTCCCTCCCTCTCTGCCCCTCCCTCCCTCCCTCTCTGCCCCTCCCTCCCTCCCTCTCTGCCCCTCTCTCCCCCACACTCTCTCTGACCCATCCCCTCTCTCTCTCTGCCCCCCCTCTCTCTCTCGCCCCGCCCCCTCTCTGCCCCTCCCCTCTCTCTGCCCCGCCCCCCTCTCTGCCCCGCCCCTCTCTGCCCCGCCCCCTTATCTGCCCCGCCCCTTCTCTGCCCCGCCCCCTTCTCTGCCCCGCCCCCTTCTCTGCCCCGCCCCCTTCTCTGCCCCGCCCCCTTCTCTGCCCCGCCCCCCCTCTCTGCCCCACCCCCCTCTCTCTGCCCCGCCCCGCCCCCTCTGCCCCGCCCCCCTTCTCTGCCCTGCCCCCTTCTCTGCCCCACCCCCCTTCTCTGCCCCCCCTTCTCTGCCCCCCCCTCTGCCCCACCCGCCCCCCTCTGCCCCACCCGCCCCCCTCTCTCTGCCCCGCACCACCTCTCTCTGCCCCGCCCCCTTCTCTGCCCCGCCCCCCCTCTGCCCAGCCCCCCTCTCTGCCCCACCCTCCACTCTCTGCCCGCTCTCCCTCTCTGCCCCGCCCCCCCCTCTGCCCCGACCCCTTCTCTGCCCCGCCCCCCTTCTCTGCCCCGCCCCCCTTCTCTGCCCCGCCCCCCTTCTCTGCCCCGTCCCCTTCTCTGCCCAGCCCCCCATTCTCTGCCCCGCCCCCTCTCTCTTCCCCGCCCCCCCTCTGCCCAGCCCCCCCTCTGCCCAGCCCCCCCTCTGCCCCGCCCCCCTCTCTGCCCGCCCCCTCTCTGCCCCCCCTGCCCTGCCTCCCTCTCTGCCCCGCCCCCTTGCCGCGCCCCTCTGCCCTGCCCCATTCTCTGCCCCGCCCCCTCTGCCCAGCCCCCCATTCTCTGCCCCGCCCCCTCTCTCTGCCCCACCCCCCCTCTGCCCCGCCCCCCTCCCTGCCCCACCCCCCACTCTCTGCCCGCCCCCCCTCTCTGCCCGCCCCCCCTGCCCTGCCTCCCTCTCTGCCCCGCCCCCTCTCTGCCCCGACCCCCCTCTCTGCCCCGACCCCCCTCTCTGCCCCGACCCCCCTCTCTGCCCCGACCCCCCTCTCTGCCCCGCCCCCTCTGCCCCGCCCCCTCTCTCTGCCCCGCCGCCCCCTCTCTCTGCCCCGCCCCCCTCTCCCGCCCCCCCTCTCCGCCCCGCCCACCCTCTCTCTGCCCCGCCCACCCCTCTCTCTGCCCCGTCCCTCTCCCTCTCTGTCTCTTCCCCCCCCCCGCCCGCGCTCTCGCCCCCTCGGCGCTCTCCCTGTTTCTCTCTCTGTACCTCTCTCTCTGTCTAGTGAGACCAATTGGATAGCTCTTTCAAAGGGCCAGCACAGGAAGGATAGGCCGAATGGCCTCATTCTATGCTGTATGTGTCTATATTTCCAGTCAGTGTTAAACCAGACTGTTTCATCACGACCCACAGTAGTGTAAAACTCTTGGAATCATTTCTAATGTTTTCTTTCCAATACGTTTCCTCCGCAGGTTACTGTGCTGGAGTTGGGATGCTGGAGGAAAGAGGTGCTGCCGCTGTTTGTGCGGACAGTGACTCACACGCGACTCCCGTGCGGCAGTGCTGGACGAGGGACGGTGATTACTCTGTGTCGTCGGCTGAGCGCCGTTGCGAGAAACGCCACCGCATCTCCCCGCCTGACGCGGAGATCCGGGCGGCTACGATACCGATTCCCGCGGGATCGAATACTCCCCTTCACCAGGGTGCAGCGTGGCAGGCTGGGCCTGATGGGCAGAGCACGGCGGGTCCTCCCCCACGGGCGCCACTGGCCAAACGGAGCCTCTCGCTGTGGGCGAAGAGGAGGAGGATCGGCGGGTCGGCCGAGGGGACTGGTCCCGGCACGGGGCAAGTGGCCGCCCCGCCCCGCAAGGACCAGGGTCCGATCGACCGCGTGATCGTCATCAGCGACAGCGACAGCGAGGAGCAGGCGCCGCCAAGAGCCATCAAGGAGGAGAGCGAGAGCGAGGAGGAGGCGGGAGGCAGCCCGTGGGGCGGAGGGGCGGGAGCTGCGGCCCCACCTGCACCCGACTTCCCTCCGCGGCCCCAGCCTGGAGCGCACGGCGGGGGCAGCGTTCTCTCCGAGCGCCTGTCGGGCATCGCTCGCCCGGCCGGAGCCTCGTGCCGGGCAGCTGCGCCCCTCCACCCGACCGCTCCTGCCCGCTGCGCCAGCGGCCCGGGGAGAGGCGTGCCGGAGCAATGCGCCACGCCTCTGACCCGCAATTGCGGTTCTCCCCCCATCGAGCTCCTGCGCCTCCCGAGCCAGCGCCCGATCCCCAGCCCGTGCTTCCGGCCCTCGTGTAAGTCCGAACCGTGCGCCATTCCCTCCGAGGCTCGGCTCCAACCGTCCCCAGATCCCTCGTCGCTCGCCGAACTCCAGGACGCGAGGCTCCCCGATAAACTCGCCCTTCCGTACCGTTTTGAGGACGAACCGCTCCTGCCCCCCGAGCTGGAATACGTCCTGGATTCCCCGGGGCAAGCGGACCACCATGATTCCCAGAACGGCTCCTCCAGCTTTCAGGATCGATCGGCCAACTCTCCGGGCACCGCCTTCCCATTTAGCGCTGGCCGACATCCCGCGGAGCAAGGATCCGGGAGAGGCTGGGCCGGATTTGACCCTTCCCACAGCGACAGCGATCCCTGTCCCGTCTGGGCCCCGGACCCCCGCGAAGTAAGGATTCCCGCTCGCCCGAGGTGCGAGGACGCTTCGCAAGGAGCTGGCAGAGGAGGTCTGGGGTCGGCCCTTCCGGAACGCCGGGATGGAGCCAATGATCCGTTGGGTAAGAACAATCCCAGGCTGCGTTTCTCAATGACTGACTCACCTATCCCCCCGCACTGAGTCCCCCATCCCCCACACTGACCCCTCCCTTCCTCACACTGTACTCCCTCCCTTCCTCACACTGTACCCCCTCCCCCATACTGTACCCCCTCCCTCCCCCACACTGTACCCCCTCCCTCGCCCACACTGACCCCTCCCTTCCTCACACTGTACTCCCTCCCTTCCTCACACTGTACCCCCTCCCCCATACTGTACCCCCTCCCTCCCCCACACTGTACCACCTCCCTCCCCCACACTGTACCCCCTCCCTCCCCCACACTGTACCCCCTCCCTCCCCCACACTGTACCCCCTCCCTCCCCCACACTGACCCCTCCCTTCCTCACACTGTACTCCCTCCCTTCCTCACACTGTACCCCCTCCCCCATACTGTACCACCTCCCTCCCCCACACTGTACCCCCTCCCTCCCCCACACTGTACCCCCTCCCTCCCCCACACTGACCCCTCCCTTCCTCACACTGTACTCCCTCCCTTCCTCACACTGTACCCCCTCCCCCATACTGTACCACCTCCCTCCCCCATACTGTACCACCTCCCTCCCCCACACTGTACCACCTCCCTCCCCCACACTGTACCCCCTCCCTCCCCCACACTGACCCCTCCCTTCCTCACACTGTACCCCCTCCCTCTCCCACACTGTACCCCCTCCCTCCCCCACACTGTACCACCTCCCTCCCCCACACTGTACCCCCTCCCTCCCCCACACTGTACCCCCTCCCTCCCCCACACTGTACCCCCTCCCTCCCCCACACTGTACCCCCTCCCTCCCCCACACTGTACCCCCTCCCTCTCCCACACTGTACCCCCTCCCCCATACTGTACCCCCTCCCCCACACTGCACCCCCTCCCCCACACTGTACCCCCTCCCTCCCCCACACTGTACCCCCTCCCTCCCCCACACTGCACCCCCTCCCCCACACTGCACCCCCTCCCCCACACTGCACCCCCTCCCCCACACTGTACCCCCTCCCCACACTGTACCCCCTCCCCACACTGTACCCCCTCCCCCACACTGCACCCCCTCCCCCACACTGCACCCCCTCCCCCACACTGCACCCCCTCCCCCACACTGTACCCCCTCCCCACACTGCACCCCCTCCCCCACACTGCACCCCCTCCCCCACACTGCACCCCCTCCCCCACACTGCACCCCCTCCCCCACACTGCACCCCCTCCCCCACACTGTACCCCCTCCTCACACTGTACCCCCTCCCCCATACTGTACCACCTCCCTCCCCCACACTGTACCCCCTCCCTCCCCCACACTGTACCCCCTCCCTCCCCCACACTGTACCCCCTCCCTCCCCCACACTGTACCCCCTCCCTCCCCCACACTGTACCCCCTCCCTCTCCCACACTGTACCCCCTCACCCATACTGTACCCCCTCCCCATACTGTACCCCCTCCCTCCCCCACACTGCACCCCCTCGCCCACACTGCGCCCCCTCCCCCACACTGCGCCCCCTCCCCCACACTGCACCCCCTCCCCCACACTGCACCCCCTCCCCCACACTGCACCCCCTCCCCCACACTGCACCCCCTCCCCCACACTGCACCCCCTCCCCCACACTGTACCCCCTCCCCACACTGTACCCCCTCCCCACACTGTACCCCCTCCCCACACTGTACCCCCTCCCCCACACTGTACCTCCTCCCCCACACTGTACACCCTCCCCACCACACACTGATCCCCCTCCCTTCTCCACACTGAAACCCCCCTCCCCACATTGAAACCCCCCCTCCCCCACACTGTACCCCTTCCCCACGCTGTACCCCTTCCCCACGCTGTACCCCTTCCCCACGCTGTACCCCTTCCCCACGCTGTACCCCTTCCCCACGCTGTACCCCTTCCCCACGCTGTACCCCTCCCCCACGCTGTGCCCCTTCCCCACACTGTACCCCCTCCCCCACACTGTACCTCCTCCCCCACACTGTACACCCTCCCCACCACACACTGATCCCCCTCCCTTCTCCACACTGAAACCCCCCTCCCCACATTGAAACCCCCCCTCCCCCACACTGTACCCCTTCCCCACGCTGTACCCCTTCCCCACGCTGTACCCCTTCCCCACGCTGTACACCTCCCCCACGCTGTACCCCTTCCCCACGCTGTACCCCTTCCCCACGCTGTACCCCCTCCCCCACGCTGTACCCCTTCCCCACGCTGTACCCCCTCCCCCACGCTGTACCCCTTCCCCACGCTGTACCCCTTCCCCACGCTGTACCCCTCCCCCACGCTGTACCCCTTCCCCACGCTGTACCCCTTCCCCACGCTGTACCCCTTCCCCACGCTGTACCCCTTCCCCACGCTGTACCCCCTTCCCCACGCTGCACCCCTTCCCCACGCTGCACCCCTTCCCCACGCTGAACACCTCCCCCACGCTGAACACCTCCCCCACACTGAACACCTCCCCCACACTGAACACCTCCCCCACACTGAACACCTCCCCCACACTGAACACCCTCCCCCACACTGAACACCCTCCCCCACACTGAACACCCTCCCCCACACTGAACACCCTCCCCCACACTGAACACCCTCCCCCACACTGAATCACCCTCCCTCCCCCACACTGAACACCCTCCCCCACACTGAACACCCTCCCCCACACTGAACACCCTCCCCCACACTGAACACCCTCCCCCACACTGAACACCCTCCCCCACACTGAACACCCTCCCCCACACTGAACACCCTCCCCCACACTGAACACCCTCCCCCACACTGAACACCCTCCCCCACACTGAACACCCTCCCCCACACTGAACACCCTCCCCCACACTGAACACCCTCCCCCACACTGAACACCCTCCCCCACACTGAACACCCTCCCCCACACTGAACACCCTCCCCCACACTGAACACCCTCCCCCACACTGAACACCCTCCCCCACACTGAACACCCTCCCCCACACTGAACACCCTCCCCCACACTGAACACCCTCCCCCACACTGAACACCCTCCCCCACACTGAACACCCTCCCCCACACTGAACACCCTCCCCCACACTGAACACCCTCCCCCACACTGAACACCCTCCCCCACACTGAACACCCTCCCCCACACTGAACACCCTCCCCCACACTGAACACCCTCCCCCACACTGAACACCCTCCCCCACACTGAACACCCTCCCCCACACTGAACACCCTCCCCCACACTGAACACCCTCCCCCACACTGAACACCCTCCCCCACACTGAATCACCCTCCCCCACACTGAATCACCCTCCCTCCCCCACACTGAATCACCCTCCCTCGGCCACACTGAACCCCCTCCCTCGGCCACACTGAACCCCCTCCCCATCACACACTGGAACCCCTCCCCCGCACTGAACCCCTCACCCGCACTGAACCCCTCACCCGCACTGAACACCCTCCCCCACACTGAACACCCTCCCCCACACTGAACACCCTCCCCCACACTGAACACCCTCCCCCACACTGAACACCCTCCCCCACACTGAACACCCTCCCCCACACTGAACACCCTCCCCCACACTGAACACCCTCCCCCACACTGAACACCCTCCCCCACACTGAACACCCTCCCCCACACTGAATCACCCTCCCCCACACTGAATCACCCTCCCTCCCCCACACTGAATCACCCTCCCTCGGCCACACTGAACCCCCTCCCTCGGCCACACTGAACCCCCTCCCCATCACACACTGGAACCCCTCCCCCGCACTGAACCCCTCACCCGCACTGAACCCCTCACCCGCACTGAACCCCTCCCCCACACTGAACCCCCTCCTTCCCCCACACTGAACCCCCTCCCTCCCCCACACTGAACCCCCTCCCTCCCCCACACTGAACCCCCTACCCCCACCCCCACTCAACCCCCTACCCCCACCCCCACTCAACCCCCTACCCCCACGCACTGAACCCCCTCCCTCGGCCACACTGAACCCACTCCCTCGGCAACACTGAACCCCCTCCCTCGACCACACTAGGAACCCTCTCCCTCCCCCACACTGAACCCCCTACCCCCATCGAACCCCCTACCCCCATCCCCACTGAACCCCCTACCCCCACCCCCACTGAACCCCCTACCCCCATCCCCACTGAACCCCATACCCCCATCCCCACTGAACCATCTACCCCCACACACTGAACACCTCCCCCACACACTGAACATCCTCCCCCACACTGAACCCCCCTCCCCCACACTGAACCCCCCTCCCCCACACTGAACCCCCCCTCCCCACACGCACACACTGAACCCCCTCCCTCAGCCACACTGAACCCCCTCCTTCGGCCACACTGAACCCTCCCTTCCCCACACTGAACCCCCTCCCCGCACTGAACCCCTCCGCGACACTGAACCCCTCCCTCCCCCACACTGTACCCCTCCCAAAAATGAATCCCTCCCCCACACTGAACCACCTCCCTCCCCCACACTGAACCCCCTACCCCCCACCCCCACTGAACCCCCTACCCCCACCCCCACTAAACCCCCTACACCCACACACTGAACCCCCTCCCTCGGCCACATTGAACCCCCTCCCTCGGCCACATTGAACCCCCTCCCGCCCCCACACTGAACCCCCTCGCTCCCCCACACTGAACCCCCTCCCTCCCCCACACTGAGCCCCCTCCCTCCCCCACACTGAGCCCCCTCCCTCCCCCACACTGAACACCCTCCCCCACACTGAACCCCCCTCCCCCCACATTGAACCCCCTCCCCACACACACACACACTGAACCTCCCACACACACACGCACTGAACCCCTCCCTCAGCCACACTGAACCCCCTCCCTCGGCCACACTGAACCCCCCCCCCCACCACACACTGAACCCTCCCTCCCCCACACTGAACCCTCCCTCCCCCACACTGAGCCCCTCCCTCCCCCACACTGAGCCCCTCCCTCCCCCACACTGAGCCCCTCCCTCCCCCACACTGAACACCCTCCCCCACACTGAACACCCTCCCCCACACTGAACACCCTCCCCCACACTGAACCCCCCTCCCCCCACATTGAACCCACTCCCCCCACACACACACACTGAACCTCCCACACACACACGCACTGAACCCCTCCCTCGGCCACACTGAACCCCCCCCCACCACCACACACTGAACCCTCCCTCCCCCACACTGAGCCCCTCCCTCCCCCACACTGAGCACCTCCCTCCCCCCACACTGAGCCCCTCCCTCCCCCACACTGTGCCCGTCCCTCCCCCACACTGAACCCCCCTCCCCCACACTGATCCCCCTCCCTCCCCCACACTGAACCCCCTCCCTCCCCCACACTGAACCCCCTCCCTCCCCCACACTGAACCCCCTCCCTCCCCCACACTGAAACCCCCCCACACTGAACCCCCTCCCTCCCCCACATTGAACCCCCACATTGAACCCCCACACACACACACTGAACCCCCACACACACACACACACTGAACCCCCTCCCTCCCCCACACTGAACACCCCCACACACACACATTGAACCCCCTCCCTCCCCCACACTGAACCCCCCCCCCCCCACACACACACACACTGAACCCCCTCCCTCCCCCACACTGACCCCTCCCTCCCCCACACACACACTGAACCCCCTCCCTCGGCCACACTGAACCCCCCCCACCACACACTGAACCCTCCCTCCCCCACACTGAGCCCCTCCCTCCCCCACACTGAGCCCCTCCCTCCCCCACACTGAGCCCCTCCCTCCCCCACACTGAACACCCTCCCCCACACTGAACCCCCCTCCCCCCACATTGAACCCACTCCCCCCACACACACACACTGAACCTCCCACACACACACGCACTGAACCCCTCCCTCGGCCACACTGAACCCCCCCCCCACCACCACACACTGAACCCTCCCTCCCCCACACTGAGCCCCTCCCTCCCCCACACTGAGCCCCTCCCTCCCCCACACTGAGCCCCTCCCTTCCCCACACTGAGCCCCTCCCTCCCCCACACTGTGCCCGTCCCTCCCCCACACTGAACCCCCCTCCCCCACACTGATCCCCCTCCCTCCCCCACACTGAACCCCTCCCTCCCCCACACTGAGCCCCTCCCTCCCCCACACTGAACCCCCTCCCTCCCCCACACTGAACCCCCTCCCTCCCCCACACTGAACCCCCTCCCTCCCCCACACTGAAACCCCCCCACACTGAACCCCCTCCCTCCCCCACATTGAACCCCCACATTGAACCCCCACACACACACACTGAACCCCCACACACACACACACTGAACCCCCTCCCTCCCCCACACTGAACACCCCCACACACACACATTGAACCCCCTCCCTCCCCCACACTGAACCCCCCCCCACACACACACACACACTGAACCCCCTCCCTCCCCCACACTGACCCCTCCCTCCCCCACACACACACTGAACCCCTCCCTCGGCCACACTGACCCCCCCCCCCCTTTCCCACACTGACCCCCCCCCCACACACACACATTGAACCCCCTCCCTCCCCCACACTGAACCCCCCCCCCCCACACACACACACACACTGAACCCCCTCCCTCCCCCACACACACACTGAACCCCTCCCTCGGCCACACTGACCCCCCCCCCCTTCCCCACACTGACCCCTCCCCCCACACACACACACTGAACCCCCTCCCTCGGCCACACTGAACCCCCCTCCCTCCCGCATACTGAACCCCCCTCCCTCCCCCACACTGAAACCCCCCCTCCCCACACACACACACACACTGAACCCCCTCCCTCGGCCACACTGAACCCCCTCCCTCCCGCACACTGAACCCCTCCCTCCCTCCCCCACACTGGACCCCCCCCCCCACACACACACACTGAACCGCCTCCCTCGGCCACACTGAACACCCTCCCTCCCCCACACTGAAACCCCTCCCTTGGCCACACTGAACCCCCCTCCCTTGGCCACACTGAACCCCCCTCCCTTGGCCACACTGAACCACCTCCCTCCCCCACGCTGAACCCCTCCTTCCCCACACTGAACCCCCCCCCCCTACACACACACACACACACACACACACACACATACATACACACACACACACACACACACACACACACACACACACACACACACACTGAACCGCCTCCCTCGGCCACACTGAACCACCTCCCTCCCCCACACTGAACCCCCTCCCCCGCGCTGACCCACCCTTCCTAGTCCCACCTCCCCCACACCCAGTTCCCCCCTCCCCGGCCCCGAGTCCCTCCCCCCATCCCCTCACCCAGTCCCTCTCGCCCCGCCGCACACCGAGTTTGCTTTGTTTAAATTTAAGACCCTAGTTTCAGATTTGACTAATCACTTTTAAATTTCAAGGAAAATGTTGTATTATGGCCACTATTCACTGAAGACCCCTTTACTACAAGGTTAGTAATTAACCCTTTCTCATTGCACAATGCTAGCTCTCAAATAGCCTGTTCCCCAGTTGGTTCCTCGACACACTGATCTAGAAAACCCTCTTTATACATTCCATGTATGGTCCTCCACTCTATTACTGCAGATTAGGTTTGCCCAGTCTATATGTAGATTAAAGTCCCCCATGATTACTGTATTACGCTTGTTACATGCACCTCTAATTTCCTGATGTATACTGTGCCCTACATTACCACTACTGTTTGGGGGGTCTATAAACAACTCCCACCGATGTTTTCTGCTCCTTGCTGTTTCTTAGCTCCACCCAAACTGATTCTACGTCTTGATTTTCCGAGCTAACATCCTTTCTCTCTACTGTCTTTATCCCATCCTTTATTATCAGGACTACCCCTCCTCCTTTTCCAATTTTCCCTATCTCTTCTAAAAGTTAAGTATCCTGGAATATTTAGTTCCCAACCTTGATCACTTTGCAATCATGTCTCTGTGATGGCTATTAGATCAAACCTGTTCATTTCTATCTGTGCTATTAATTCACCTATTTTATTTGCAAATGCTTCACGCATTCAGATATCGTGCCTTTAGCTTTGACTTTTTTCTATTTTTCCCTGATGCAATCTGTCCTCATAATTTAACCCATTTAGCCCCGGTGTCATTCTGGTGAATCTGTGCGGTGCCCAGAACTGGACACAGTTAGTCCAGATGGGGTCTGACCAGAGCTCTGTACAACTGGGGGGTGTGCAGCCTGCTGTGCTAGGCCGCCACACTGCTCCTTCTGCTCCCCGGCCTGCTCCGATGGTGCTCGCAGGCCGGGGGAGTGGAAGGAACGGTGTGGTGGCGTACCACACCTGGGAGCAGCACGTGCTGGAGCAGCAGGGCGACGGCAGCGAAGAAGGCGACTGGATTTGATGTCACCAAGGTCCAGGTCGATGATTGGAGCGTGGGCAAGTACAGCAGGAGCGCCGAGGTCGAGGCGAAGGGGCGGCGAGAGACTGTAGAGCGACGTGATCGGGGCCCAGGAGAGCCGAGGGCCCTGGGGCAGCACGGGCCCAGCCCACACTGCGGCATGTGCGCGCACTAGGCCCGTGCAGGAGAGCTGGTCTCCAGTCGTCCTGGTTAACCCTTGCCACTGGGCCAAGACCGAGCTCTGTCAAGCCCGTGTGGTGGCTGGTGTGCAACGGCCACCCCACGTTAAAAAAATCCGCACACGGGCATCTTCCACCCTTCAGGGTGTAGTGCGGGACCTGGAATATTAGGTCCTTCATTGAAACACCTGTGAACTTTTTGGCGTGGAAGCGAGTCATCCTCGGTTCGAGGGACTGCCTATGATGATGATGTACAACTGAAGCCTAACTTCCCTTTGTATTCCAGCCCCCTTTTGAGATAAAAGCCAACACTCCATTAGCCGTTTGATTGCTTTTGGTCCCTGTCCCACTCGCTTTTCGTGATTTGTGTACACAAACTCCCAAATCTCTCTGCTCCTCCACTATTCTAGTCTCTCACCATTTATAAACCACTCCGACCTATCTTCCTTAGGTCCGAAGTGGATGACCTCACACTTTCCCACGTCGAGGCCCAGCTGCCACAGTGCTGCCCGCTCACTCAGTCTGTCTCTGTCCCTTTGCAACCTCTGCTCCCGTCTGCACAACCCGCTGTGCCTCCGAACTTGGTGACGGCAGCCAACTTGGATACACAACCCTGCATTCCTTCATCCAAGTCACTGATTAAGAATGACCACAAGATGAGGTCCCCAGCGATATTTTTGACGTGTATATATTTTTTGTTGCTAGGTGCTGCTGCTGCTGCATCTCTCCAGCCTGCGCCCGAGAGTTGCTGGGCATCATCGGACCATGACGTGGCGAGCCAGCTGAGGGAGTGTAAGCTGCTGCTTCAGTACATCTCCGAGTCGCTGCAGGCCGAGGGCATCGCGGAGGCCCATGTGAAGGAGTGGAAGTGAGTCCCACTCAATAACCATTAACGGCAAACAAAGAGCTTGCATTGCTATAGCGCCATTCCCTACCTCGGGACGTCCCAAAGCGCTTCGCAGCCATTGAAGCACTTTTTATTAAAAAAAAGTGTAGTCACAGTGGCAAAGTAAGGGAACGCAGCAGCCAATTTGCGCGCAGCAAGCTCCCACAAACAGTACTGAGGCAATGATTGCATAATCTGTTTTGGTGATATTGGTTGAAGGATAAATTTGGCCAGGAGACAACTCCCTTGCATTTCTTTGAAATGGGATCTTTTACATCCACCTGAGAGGGCAGATGGGGCCTCGTCCAAAAGACAGCACCTCCAACAGTGCGGCGCTCCCTGAGTACTGCCCCTCCAACAGTGCGGCGCTCCCTGAGTACTGCCCCTCCGACAGTGCAGCGCTCCCTGAGTACTGTCCCTCCGACAGTGCAGCGCTCCCTCAGTACTGCCCCTCCGACAGTGCAGCGCTCCCTCAGTACTGTCCCTCCAACAGTGTAGCGCTCCCTCAGTACTCTCCCTCCAACAGACAGTGCTCCCTCAGTACTGTCCCTCCGACAGTGCAGCGCTCCCTCTGCACTGTTGGAGGGGCAGTACTGTGGGGAGTGCTGCACTGTCGGAATGGCAGTACTGAGGGAATGCTGCACTGTCGGAGGGGCAGTACTGTGGGAGTGCTGCACTGTCGGAGGGGCAGTACTGAGGGGAGTGCTGCACTGTCGGAATGGCAGTACTGAGGGAATGCTGCACTGTCGGAGGGGCAGTACTGTGGGAGTGCTGCACTGTCGGAGGGGCAGTACTGAGGGAGTGTTGCACTGTCGGAGGGGCAGTACTGAGGGAGTGCTGCACTGTCGGAGGGGCAGTACTGAGGGAGCGCTGCACTGTCGGAGGGGCAGTACTGAGGGAGCGCTGCACTGTCGGAGGGGCAGTACTGAGGGAGCGCTGCACTGTCGGAGGGGCAGTACTGAGGGAGCGCTGTCAGATGTGCCATCTTTCGAATGGGACATTAAACCGAGGCCTTGTCTTCCCCCTCAGGTGGACAGTAAAGATCCCACAGCATTATTCGAGGAAGAGTTAGGGGAGTTATCCCTGGTGTCCTGGCCAATATTTATCTTTCAACCAACATCGCCAAATAAACAGATTATCTGGTCATTTATCATATTGCTGTTTTGTGGGATCTTGCTATGCTGAAATTGGCTGCCGCACTTTCCTTATTCGACTACTTTTTAAAAAGTACTTCATTGGCTGTAAAGCGCTTTGGGACATCCCGAGGTTCTGAAAGGCGCTATGGAAATGCAAGTCCTTTCTTTTACTATCCCTTTAACAGTCGCTGACCCGCTCTGTCCGTCTCTCTCTCTCTCTCTCTCTCTCTCGCCCTCGCCCTTTCTCCTGTCTCTAGGGAGCAGATTGAGGAGCTGCAGCAACAGACGGTTCCCCCTCTGACCCACGTGGCGGTGATTGGAGACACGGGATCGGGTAAGAGCAGTCTGCTGAACGCCCTGCTGGACGAGGAGGCTGTGCTGCCCACCTCCGCCATGAGGGCCTGCACTGCTGTGGTAGTCGAAGTCTCGCACAACGCCCACGAAGACTGCTACCAGGCCGAGGTGGAGTTCTTCTCTGAAGAGGTGAGCTGAGCTGGTTTCCCCCCCCCCCCCACCGTTAGAAGAAGGGGCTTTAATTCTCCTAAACAATAGGGTTCACTGCATGCTATATAGACAGAGCTAATCGATCCCACAACCAGTGGATCAGATCAAAGCTCTGCAGTCCTGCCACATCCAGTCGTGAATGGTGGTGGACAATTAAATGACTAACGGGAGGAGGAGGCTACATGAATATCCTCATCCTCAATGATGGTGGAGTACAGCAGCCGAGTGCAAAAGACAAGGCTGAAGCGTTTGCAACCATCTTCAGCCAGAAGTGCCGAGTGGATGAGCCATATCGGCCTCCTCCTGAGGTCCCCACCATCACCGAATCCAGTCTCCAGCCAATTCGATTCACTCCACGTGATAGCAAGAAATGGCTGAGCGCACTGGATACAGCAAAGGCTATGGGCCCCGACACCATCCCGGCTGTCGTGCTGAAGACTTGTGCTCCAGAACTAGCCACACCTCTAGCCAAGCTGTTCCAGTACAGCTACAACACTGGCATCTACCCGACATTGTGGAAAACTGCCCAGGTATGTCCTGTCCACAAAAAGCAGGACAAATCCAATCCGGCCAATTACCGCCCCATCAGTCTACTCTCAATCATCAGCAAAGTGATGGAAGGTGTCGTCCACAGTGCTATCAAGCAGCACTTACTCACCAATAACCTGCTCACCGATGCCCAGTTTGGGTTCCGCCAGAACCACTCGACTCTGGACCTCATTACAGCCTTGGTCCAAACATGAGACAAAAGAGCTGAATTCCAGGGGTGAGGTGAGAGTGACTGCCCTCGACATCGAGGCAGCATTTGACCAAGTGTGGCATCAAGGAGCCCTAGTAAAATTGAAGTCAATGGGAATCGGGGAAAACTGGTTGGAGTCATACCTAGCTCAAAGGAAGATGGTTGTGGTTGTTGGAGGTCAATCGTCACAGCCCCAGGACATCGCTTCAGGAGTTCCTCAGGGCTGTGTCCTAGGCCCAACCATCTTCAGCTGCTTCATCAATGTCCTTCCCTCCATGATGAGGTCAGAAATGAGTACACAGTGCTCAGTTCCATTCACAACTCTCCAGATAATGAAGTGATGCAGCAAACCTGGAGAACATTCAGGCTTGGACTGATAAGTGGCAAGTAACATTCGCACCACACATGTGCCAGGCATTGACTATCTCCAACAAGAGAGAGTCTAACCACAGCCCTGTGATGTTCCACAGCATTACCATCGCCGAATTTCCCACGATCAATATCCTGGGGGTCACCATTGACCAGAAACTTAACTGGACCAGCCACATAAATACTGTGGCTACAAGAGCAGATCAGAGGCTGGGTACGAGATTACAAATGAGAAAGATGAGGTACAAGAAAGGCTGGCTGTACTTAAGGTAGGCAGGTCACCAGGACCAGATGGGATGCATCCCAGGATGCTGAGGGAAGTGAAAGAAGAAATCGCGGAGGTACTGGCCATAATATTCCAATCCTCCTCGGATACGGGAGTGGTGCCAGAGGGCTGGAGAATTGCAAATGTTACACCCTTTGTTCAAAAAAGGGTGTAAGGATAAACCCAGCAACTACAGGCCAGTCAGTTTAACCTCAGTAGCGGGGAAGCTTTTAGGAATGATAATCAGGGACAAAGTTAACAGTCACTTGGATAAGTGTCGATTAGTTAAGGAAAGCCAGCATGGATTGTTAAAGGCAAATCGTGTTTAACTAACTTGATCGAGTTTTTTAATGAGGTAATAGAGAGGGCTGATCATCATCATCATAGGCAGTCCCTCGGAATCAAGGAAGACTTGCTTCCACTCTTAGAATGAGTCCTTAGGTGGCTGAACAGTCCAATATGGGGGCAATGCGGTTGACGTGGTGCACATTGACAGTGGCCTTTGATAAAGTGCTACATTATAGACTTGCCAGCAAAGTTGAAGCTAATGGATACGAAATTGGCTAAGTAACAGGAAACAGAGCGTAGTGATGAGCGGTTGTTTTTCAGACTGGAGGAAGGTGTTCCTCAATACAGGGACCGCTGCTTTTCTTGATATATATTAATGACTTGGACTTGGGAGTACAATTTCAAAATCTGCAGATGACACAATACTTAGAGGTATAGTGAACAGTGAGGGGGATAGTGATAGACTTCAAGAAGACATAGACAGGCTGGTCAAATGGGCGGACACGTGGCAGATTAAATTTAATGCAGAAAAGTGCGAAGTAATATATTTTGATAGGAAGAATGAGGAGAGGCAATATAAACTAAAGGGTACAATTCTAAAGAGGGTGCAGAAACAGAGAGACGCGGGGGTATAAGAACATAATAGGAACAGGAGTAGGCCATACGGCCCCTCGAGTCTGCTCCGCCATTCAATAAGATCAAGGCTGATCCGATCTTGGACTCAGCTCCACTTTCCCGCCCGTTCCCCATAACCCCTTATCCCCTTATCGTTTAAGAAACTGTCTATTTCTGCCTTAAATTTATTCAATGACCCAGCTTCCACAGCTCTCTGAGGCAGCGAATTCCACAGATTTACAACCCTCTGAGAGAAGAAATTCCTCCTCATCTCAGTTTTAAATGGGGATCCCCTTATTCTAAGATCATGCCCTCTAGTTCTAGTCTTCCCCCATCAGTGGAAACATCCTCTCTGCATCCACCTTGTCAAGCCCCCTCATAATCTTATACGTTTCGATAAGATCACCTCTCATTCTTCTGAATTCCAATGAGTAGAGGCCCAACCTACTCAACCTTTCCTCATAAGTCAACCCCCTCATCCCTGGAGTCAGGACGGTCTTCACACAGTGAGTGATCCATACAAGGAATGGACTTCTGGATAGATTTGTGGAGGCAGAAACACTGGAATCATTTAAAAACAAGTGATTCTATCAGGAGTGTGCTTCAGGTTGTCTCTGGGTGAGCATTCCCTGGATTACCAGTCCAGTACTATCGCCACGACACCTTGATTATGGTAGTTCATGGGGTTATGTTACTGGACTAGTGATCCGGAGAACACAAGCTCCAATTCCACCATGGGCATTTGAGAATTTGAATTCGAGTTAGAAAAACTAGGAATAAAAAGTGAGCAATGAAGCTGTCGGAATGTCTTATAAACCCAACTGGGTCACGAATGTCCCTTCGGGGAAGGACACCTGCCGTCCTTACCCGGTCTGGCCCTACATGTGACTCCAGTCCCACACCATCGTGGTTTGACTCTTAACTGCCCTCTGAAGTGACCTTGCAAGACACTCGGTTGTATCAAATCCTGCAGCGGTTCAAGACGAAGGCAGCTCACCACCACCACCTCAGGCAGCGAGGGACAGCCAATAAATGCCGGCCTTGCCAGCGATCCCGAGAATTTTTTTAAAAATCATTCTTGGGATGTGGGCGTTGCTGTCAAGGCTGGCATTTGTTGGCCACCCCTGGTTTCCCATGAGAAGGTGGTGAGCCGCCACCTTGATCCGCTGCAGTCCGCGTGGTGTCGGTTCGCCCACCGAGAGGAACGGGCTGAGTGTCCGCGCTGATCCTGCTGAGCCCGCCCTCTGCCTGTCTTCCTTGTACGTTTACCTCCCTTCCTTTATTCGGGCCTCAGGAGTGGGATAAAGAGCTCCGCTCGCTGCTCAACGACATGACCAACAAAAGGGGGCAGCTGAAGAAGCGACGGCCGGACCCCAACTCCGAGGCCAGCGTGGCGTTCGGCCGCGTGAAGGCGGTCTACGGCAAGATCCTCCCGTACGACGAGCTGAAGCAGCTTCGGAACGTGACGCAGTACCTGGGGCAGACCGTGCCCATCTCCGAAACACAGGTTGGTGCCGGTTGTCTCGCTGTTGTAGTGTTGTGCCGACAGAATCATAGAAAAAAGGTGCAAGGGAGTCCCCAGCCTCTGATCTTTCAGTGTTGTACCAACATCAACTCACGGGTGATTTAAGTAACTGAATTTCGCTCCTGAATGACCTGAGATTTCTTTCGGTCCTTTTGATTTTAGAGATTTGTGCAAGCGCCACTCGTGACACTCGACGTGCTATAATGTTGACCGTCCTGTATCCCCTGTATCCCCTCCTCAGCGCACGTTCCCCTCGTCAATCCCCCCTCCCCACATCAATCCCCGTCTCTGTTTCCGTCGTCAATTCCACCTACCCCCCCGTCCCAGCTATCACAGAATGGTATAGCACAGAAGGAGGCCATTCGGCCCATTGTGTCTGTGCCGGTTCTCTGAATTAAGTCCCACTCCCCTATTCTTCCTCCTTCTCCCCTTCAAGTATTTATCCGATTCCCTAAAGAAATTATTATTGAATCTGCTTCCACCGCCCTTTCAGGCAGCGTGTTCCAGATCACCGTAAATCCTCTGATTACCGACCCTTCTGCCACGGCAAACAGTGTCTCTTTATTTACTCTATCCAAACCCCTCATGATTTTGAACACCTCTATTAAATCTCCCCTTAACCTTCTCTGCTCTCAGGAGAGCAATACCCAGCTTCTCCAGTCTCTCCACATCACTGAAGTCCCTCATAAGAAATAGGAGCAGGAGTAGGCCATACGGCCCCTCGAGCCTGCTCCGCCATTCAATAAGAACATGGCTGATCCGATCATGGACTCAGCTCCACTTCCCCGCCCCCTCCCCATAACCCCTTATCCTCTTATCATTTAAGAAACACTCTCTTTCTGTCTTAAATTTATTCAATGTCCCAGCTTCCACAGCTCTCTGAGGCAGCGAATTCCACAGATTTATAACCCTCAGAGAGAAGAAATTTCTCCTCATCTCAGTTTTAAATGGGCGGCCCCTGATTCTAAGATCACGCCCTCTAGTTCTAGTCTCCCCCATCAGTGGAAACATCCTCTCTGCATCCACCTTGTCAAGCCCCCTCATAATCTTATACGTTTTGATAAGATCACCTCTCATTCTTCTGAATTCCAATGAGTAGAGGCCCAACCTCCTCAATCTTTCCTCATAAGTCAACCCCCTCATCCCCGGAATCAACCGAGTGAACCTTCTCTGAACTGCCTCCAAAGCGAGTATATCCTTTTGTAAATAAGGAAACCAAAACTGCACGCAGTATTCCCGGTGTGGCCTCACCAATACCCCGTATAGCTGTAGCAAGACTTCCCTGCTTTTATACTCCATCCCTGGTGCCATTCCAGTAAATGTCCTCTGCCCCCTCCCCAATTTCCAGGCCAGGAATTTCCGCTGCAAAGTGCAGAGGTTCATCGATTCCCAGGCTGACGAATCCCGGGGCGGCCGAGTCGGCGAGCTCTGGCCCATCGTGAAGCGGGTGCGTATCCGAGTGCCAAGGTCCGACGTGCTGCGGACTGGAGCTGTGCTGGTCGACCTGCCGGGTGTCCGAGACTCCAACGCCGCGAGGAACAGCGTCGCCAAGGAGGTGAGCAGCCACGGCCTCGCCGCATCAACCGTAACAACATCAACTTGCATTTGTATAGCGCCTTTAACGTAGTGTTATGCGATGAAAATTTGACACCGAGCCGCACAAGTAGAAATTAGGAAGAGCTATGTTTTAAGGAGCGTCTCGAAGGAGGAGAGAGAGGCGGAGAGGTTTAGGGAGGGAGTTCCAGAGCTTGGGGCCCAGGCAGCTGAAGGCACGGTCACCGATGGTCGAGCGATTATAATCAGGGATGCTCAGGAGGGCAGAATTAGAGGAGCGCAGACATCTCGGGGGAGTGGGGGGGGTGGAGGAGATTACAGAGATAGGGAGGGGCGCGGACCATCGAGGGATTTGAAAATAAGGATGAGAATTTTGAAATCTAAGCGTTGCTTAACCGGAAGCCAGTGTAGGTCAGCGAGCACAGGGGGTGATGGTGATCGGGACACGGTGCGAGTTAGGACATGGGCAGCCGGGTTTTGAATTACCTCTAGTTTACGCAGGGTGGAATGTGGGAGGCCAGCCAGGAGTGCGTTGGAATAGTCCAGTCTAGAGTTGACACAGGCACGGATGAGGGCTTCAGCAGCTGATGAGCTGAATTCTTCCTCTGGTTCGGGGTGGCGTGGGGGAAGAGATGTCCAATAATCTGTAACTCTCTCCCGGGTGCCGGTAATTCTATCCCTGTATCTTCGAGATTGTAACTAACTGGGTACGGTCATGGTTATGCTGGAAACACTCAGCCGATCAGGCAGCATCTGTGCAAAGAGAAGCAATTTAACCTTTCGGATTGATGATGAATGGTCAAGGGCTTGAAACGTTGACTCTTTCGGTGGGGTCATGTGACAAGGTCGGGTGTAGGGGCACGGTCTGGCTGTAATTCTGCTGTGTGTGGGGGTTCTGGTGTATGAAATGATGCAATGTACTGTGAGCCCAGTGACCAGGTGTAACCTGGTCAGTCTTTAATGGCTTCCAGAGGTGAGGATACAAAGGTGAAGTTCAGGTTTTATACCGGGCCCAGCACGAGTGCACCTATGACCCTAGGACCTCCGACGGTAGTGCCCCCTGGTGGTGGGCAGACCTTATGTACATACTTTACAGGGGTCAGGGCTCGTGTGTCGGGGCAGGTCTAGGGGTTGGGTCTGGCTGTAATTCCACTGTGTGTGTCTCTTGTGCTCAGTACCTGAAGACGTGCGATGCCGTGTGGATCGTGGCCAATGTGACCCGAGCGGTCGATGACAAGACGGCCAAGGACGTGCTGGATGAGAGTCTCCGCAGGCAGCTTCTGCTGGACGGGCAGAATGGACGCATCGCCTTCATCTGCACCAAGACCGACTCGCACAACGTGACCGAGATCCTGAAGTACGGGCAGGGCGGGGGGAGAGGTTAACGGAGGGGTGAGGAGGTATTCAGAGGGCTGATGAAAAGATTGGTCAAAGAGGTGGGTTTTAAGGGGGGCCTTAAAGATGGAGAGGTGGTGGGAGTTCTGGAGCGTCTTCCAAAATGTGCTGCGTGGAGGATTGAAGGCACGGCCGCCGTTGGGGCGAAGGGAAGGTCCGGGGGTGACGCGAGGGGGTGCACAGGGAGGGGGGGGTCGGGGGAGGAGGTACACAGGGAGCGGGGGTCGGGGAAGGAGGTACACAGGGAGCGGGGGTCGGGGGATGGCGTGCACAGGGAGCGGGGGTCGGGGGAGGAGGTACACAGGGAGCGGGAGTCGGGGGCGATGGTGTACAGGGAGGGGGGGTCGGGGGAGGAGGTACACGGAGTGGGGGTCGGGGGCGATGGTGTACAGGGAGGGGAGGTCGGGGGTTGGTGCACAGGGAGGGGGGGGTCGGGGGAGGAGGTACACGGAGTGGGGGTCGGGGGAGGAGGTACACGGAGTGGGGGTCGGGGGAGGAGGTACACAGGGAGCGGGGGTCAGGGGTGGAGGTACACAGGGAGCGGGGGTCGGGGGAGGAGGTACAGAGGGAGCGGGGGTCGGGGGAGGAGGTACACAGGGAGCGGGGGTCGGGGGAGGAGGTACACAGGGAGCGGGGGTCGGGGGAGGGGGTACACGGAGCGGGGGTCGGGGGAGGAGGTACACAGGGAGCGGGGGTCGGGGGAGGAGGTACACGGAGCGGGGGTCGGGGGAGGAGGTACACAGGGAGCGGGGGTCGGGGGAGGAGGTACACAGGGAGCGGGGGTCGGGGGCGATGGTGTACAGGGAGGGGGGGTCGGGGGAGGAGGTACAGAGGGAGGGGGGGTCGGGGGAGGAGGTACACGGAGTGGGGGTCGGGGGCGATGGTGTACAGGGAGGGGGGGTCGGGGGAGGAGGTACACAGGGAGCGGGGGTCGGGGGAGGAGGTACACAGGGAGCGGGGGTCGGGGGAGGAGGTACACAGGGAGCGGGGGTCGGGGGAGGAGGTACACGGAGCGGGGGTCGGGGGAGGAGGTACACAGGGAGCGGGGGTCGGGGGAGGAGGTACACAGGGAGCGGGGGTCGGGGGAGGAGGTACACAGGGAGCGGGGGTCGGGGGCGATGGTGTACAGGGAGGGGGGGTCGGGGGAGGAGGTACACAGGGAGCGGGGGTCGGGGGCGATGGTGTACAGGGAGGGGGGGTCGGGGGAGGAGGTACACAGGGAGCGGGGGTCGGGGGCGATGGTGTACAGGGAGGGGGGGTCGGGGGAGGAGGTACACAGGGAGCGGGGGTCGGGGGAGGAGGTACACAGGGAGCGGGGGTCGGGGGCGATGGTGTACAGGGAGGGGGGGTCGGGGGAGGAGGTACACAGGGAGCGGGGGTCGGGGGAGGAGGTACACAGGGAGCGGGGGTCGGGGGAGGAGGTACACAGGGAGCGGGGGTCGGGGGCGATGGTGTACAGGGAGGGGGGGTCGGGGGAGGAGGTACACAGGGAGCGGGGGTCGGGGGAGGAGGTACACAGAGCGGGGGTCGGGGGAGGAGGTACACAGGGAGCGGGGGTCGGGGGAGGAGGTACACAGGGAGCGGGGGTCGGGGGAGGAGGTACACAGGGAGCGGGGGTCGGGGGAGGAGGTACACGGAGCGGGGGTCGGGGGAGGAGGTACACAGGGAGCGGGGGTCGGGGGAGGAGGTACACAGGGAGCGGGGGTCGGGGGAGGAGGTACACAGGGGTCGGGGGAGGGGGTATACAGGGAGCGGGGGTCGGGGGAGGGGGTACACGGAGCGGGGGTCGGAGGAGGAGGTACACGGAGGGGGGGTCGGGGGAGGAGGTACACAGGGAGCGGGGGTCAGGGGCGATGGTGTACAGGGAGCGGGGGATGGTGCACAGGGAGCGGGGGTCGGGGGCGATGGTGTACAGGGAGCGGGGGTCAGGGGCGATGGTGTACAGGGAGCGGGGGTCGGGGAGGAGGTACACGGAGCGGGGGTCGGGGGTGATGGTGTACAGGGAGCGGGGGTCGGGGGAGGAGGTACACAGGGAGCGGGGGTCGGGGGCGATGGTGTACAGGGAGGGGGGGTCGGGGGAGGAGGTACAGAGGGAGGGGGGGTCGGGGGAGGAGGTACACGGAGTGGGGGTCGGGGGCGATGGTGTACAGGGAGCGGGGGTCGGGGGAGGAGGTACACAGGGAGCGGGGGTCGGGGGAGGAGGTACACAGGGAGCGGGGGTCGGGGGAGGAGGTACACGGAGCGGGGGTCGGGGGAGGAGGTACACAGGGAGCGGGGGTCGGGGGAGGAGGTACACAGGGAGCGGGGGTCGGGGGAGGAGGTACACAGGGAGCGGGGGTCGGGGGCGATGGTGTACAGGGAGGGGGGGTCGGGGGAGGAGGTACACAGGGAGCGGGGGTCGGGGGCGATGGTGTACAGGGAGGGGGGGTCGGGGGAGGAGGTACACAGGGAGCGGGGGTCGGGGGCGATGGTGTACAGGGAGGGGGGGTCGGGGGAGGAGGTACACAGGGAGCGGGGGTCGGGGGAGGAGGTACACAGAGCGGGGGTCGGGGGAGGAGGTACACAGGGAGCGGGGGTCGGGGGAGGAGGTACACAGGGAGCGGGGGTCGGGGGAGGAGGTACACAGGGAGCGGGGGTCGGGGGAGGAGGTACACGGAGCGGGGGTCGGGGGAGGAGGTACACAGGGAGCGGGGGTCGGGGGAGGAGGTACACAGGGAGCGGGGGTCGGGGGAGGAGGTACACAGGGGTCGGGGGAGGGGGTATACAGGGAGCGGGGGTCGGGGGAGGGGGTACACGGAGCGGGGGTCGGAGGAGGAGGTACACGGAGGGGGGGTCGGGGGAGGAGGTACACAGGGAGCGGGGGTCAGGGGCGATGGTGTACAGGGAGCGGGGGATGGTGCACAGGGAGCGGGGGTCGGGGGCGATGGTGTACAGGGAGCGGGGGTCAGGGGCGATGGTGTACAGGGAGCGGGGGTCGGGGAGGAGGTACACGGAGCGGGGGTCGGGGGTGATGGTGTACAGGGAGCGGGGGTCGGGGGATGGTGCACAGGGAGCGGGGGTCGGGGAGGAGGTACACAGGGAGTGGGGGTCGGGGGAGGGGGTGCACAGGGAGCGGGGGTCGGAGGAGGAGGTACACGGGGAGGGGGGGTCGGGGGAGGAGGTGCACAGGGAGCGGGGGTCGGGGAGGGGGTACACAGGGAGCGGGGATCGGGGGAGGGGGTACACAGGGAGCGAGGGTCGGGGGCGATGGTGTACAGGGGGTGGGGGTCAGGGGCGATGGTGTACAGGGAGCAGGGGTGGGGGGAGGAGGTACACGGGGCGGGGGTCAGGGGCGATGGTGCACAGGGGTCAGGGAGGAGGTACACAGGAAGTGGGGGTCGGGGGAGGGAGTGCACAGGGAGCAGGGGTCGGAGGCACGCAGTGTGTGCTGGGAACAGGGAGTGGGTGGGACCAAAGAAACGAGGAAACCTTTCAGCTCCTCGAGCCTGTTCTGCCAATTCAAATAGATCATTGCTGATCTTGACTGCATTTACTCGCCTTGGTTCTGTATCTCTTCCATACCCTTGCCTAACAAGGGTAGGGTTACAGGGCTGGAGGAGGTTACAGAGATAGGGACGGAACGAACCCCATGATGCGTTGGGGGAACGGGGAACTGATGCAGGGGTGATGGGCAAGTGGGACTGTGGCATGGGATACAGGCAATGAGTGACAGGGTGAATAATGCAGGAATGGTCAATATTGGGTGACAAGCGGTCCTCCTGTTCTTTCAGCGATCTGGGTCTAACCAGTGGCCCTCTGGAAGCTGAGATTGAGCAGCTAAGGACCCAAATTGAAAAACGGCAAACCGAACAAGAGACCTGGAGATCGGATCTAGAGCAAGCCCACAATCAGGTAATGGTTTCACTGGCGGCTGTAGGAAAGAAAGTAAGACTTGTATTTATATAGCGCCTTCCATCACCATCGAACTTCTCAAATCGCTTCACAGCCAATGAAGTACTTTTGGAGTGTAGTCACTGTTGCAATGTGGGGAACGCGGCAGTGACTTGGGGGAGGGGGAGAGAGAGAGACTTGGGGGAGGGGTGAGAGAGAGAGAGACGGGGGGGGGTGGGGGCAGAGAGTCACAACACTGTCCCTATTCACTTCATACCCAATAAACATGTTAACAGTCCGTGACCCCCACACAATGCCCCATCTACGGTGCGGAGTGGGGGCGGGGCAGGAACTTCGGCTGTGGAACTCGGGATCTTTTACATCCGCTTGAGAGGGCAGCTAGGGCCTCGGTTTAACATCTCATCCGAAAGACAGCACCTCCAACAGTGCAGCACTTCCTCACTACTGGTTGTTTTTTGTCTCCCATTAACAGGTTGACAAGAGGAAGCCCAGCACCAAACAGCTGGAGCTGGCCATCAAACAGCTGGATTTGGAAGTGAGTGTTTCCCCGGAACTGTTCCTGTCGCTGGTTGTGCTCGCGCTGCGAATCGGTGTCCCCAAACCTCTGGTCCAGTGGCTGATTTTGTCTTCCTGTGCACAGTTCCTCTCCTCATTCACTCATCAAGGCCTCTCCTCATTGGGATTCAGAAGAATGAGAGGTGATCTTATCGAAACGTATAAGATTATGAGAGGGCTCGACAAGGTGGATGCAGAGAGGATGTTTGCACTGATGGGGGAAGACTAGAACTAGGGGGCATGATCTTAGAATAAGGGGCCGTCCATTTAAAACTGAGATGAGGAGAAATTTCTTCTCTGAGGGTTGTAAATCTGTGGAATTCGCTGCCTCAGAGAGCTGTGGAAGCTGGGACAGTGAATAAATTTAAGAGAGATGGACAGTTTCTTAAATGATAAGGGGTTATGGGGAGCGGGCAGGGAAGTGGAGCTGAGTCCATGATCAGATCAGCCATGATCGTATTGAATGGCGGAGCAGGCTCGAGGGGCCGTATGGCCTACTCCTGTTCCTTGCTTTTGTATTCTATTCCTTTATTAATAAAGCCCAGGATGAATTGATGCACTTTGGGAGGACTAATGGGGAAAGACAATCGACTATAAACGACACGATTTTGAGGAGTGTAGATGAGCTGAGGCCTTGATGCCCATATACACAAATCTTTAATTCCTCTATTAATAAATCCAAAGATCCGGTGAACTTTTTTAACAGCCTTCTTAACTTGCCCTGCCACCTTCAACAATTTGTATACATACAGCCTCGTGTCGCTCTATTTTGGCACCCCCTTTAAAATTGTACCATTTAGTTTATGTTCCCTCTCCTGGTTCTTCCAAAATACATCACTTCACACTTCTCTGCATTAAATTGCACCTGCCACGTGCCTGCCCACTTTCCCGTTCTGTCTATGTCCTGAAGCGTACAACTATGCTTCTCATTGTTTGCTACACTTCCCCGCTTCATGTCAGCTCCTAACTTTAAAATGGTGCCCTGTACACCAAGTCCGGGTCATTAATATATCTCAAAAAGAGCACTGGTCCCAACACCAACCCCTGGGGATCACTGTGTACCTCCTCCCGTCTGAAAGACAATGGTTCCCCACTGCTTTCTATCCCTTTCTATCTTGTATTCACACAACTCCCTCACACCCCCAACTCCCTCACACCCCCCTCTCTTGCCCGACCACTCCCAACTCCCTCGCCCTCCCTCAACCTCCGCCCCCCTCCCCCCATTGCCCGACCACCCCCAACTCTATTGCCCTACCCACCTCACCCCCTCCCCCCCCCCCCCAATCCGACCACTCCCAACTCCCTCACCCTCCTTGCCCTCCCTCAACCCCCACCCCCCCCCAGACCTCACCCTAGCCGAGAATGGGGTTTGACAGGTGTTGGGAAGGTGCTGGAGTTTGAGGGCTTTCCCTGGGCTTGGTGGTGTGAGCTCGGTTGTCTTATCCCGAAGCGCATATATTGTGTGGGTTTATTTCTCTCTCTCTCGCTCTCTCTCTCTCTCTCTCGCAGTTGACGGAACTCCGTCACGATATGATTGTGAAGCAAAGTGAACTCTCCCTGACCTCCATCAGGGCCCGAAACCTCTTCTGTAAAGAAAATATTCGTCTCAACTTCAGGCGCGGACTGCAGGTGGGTGCAGCGGTGGGGATGGGCAAATATCCGTCTGTGTTCAGCGATGGGCACTGGCAGTGTCAGCCTAGCTTTTGTGCACCAGTCTCTGGAGTGCAACTCTGAGGCAAGAGTGCTGGAGACACTGCGACTAGAGACACAAATCACAGGCTGGCACTCCAGCGCAGTACAGTTCTTCTTTTGTATCGCAGTAGCAAAGCAAATCAAACGTCAATATCCAAGTCGGATATCCAGGCCAAAGCTTCCGGTGTAACAGCGTGGCTATCTTGCCGGCTGCCTGTGAATTTCCTCTGAGGGCTGTGCTCAGTGATATGCTCCGGGGTCTGATTAGGAGCTCCACAGTCACCTGATGGGGGGGCTTTAATCTTCCACCGATGGAGAAGGCGGCAGAATCCACCATGGCCAGTTCTGAGGCGGTTGATGGTTGTCCACTGTTTGCGACGAGGTTCTATCCTTCAGGTTGTTCTGTGGGGTCCTCTATAATGCATCCATTCCGTATGTCGCAGTTCTTCCAAGCATTTCGCCATCGGTCATCAACGCTGAGGGGAGATCGCTGAAGGGCTTCGGCGACGGTCCACAATGGCCGCCTAGATTTGGTGGTCGGCCTGTGTCGGCAGGACTTTGCTGGGGTAGCGGCTGTATTCTCTGGAGACTGCATATTCGCGGAGTAGGTGTGGTGGTGTGATGTTTGCAAGCATGGGGAGCCAAGGTGTTGTGTCGATAAAAGCGTACCAGTGATGATTCTCATAGTAGAATTCAGCTGGACATCAACGGATTTGACATGCGGACTAGATAGCCACGCCGGAGAGCAGTACTCCGCTGTAGAGTACACCAGGGCGAGTGCTGCCATACGGAGTGTTTGAGCGTCTGTTCCCCATGTGGATCCAGCGAGTTTCTGGATCAAGTTTGACCCTACTCTTTAGCTTCTTCCCAAGGTTCTGGAGATGTTGTCTATATGACAGGGTATGGTCGAGCGTGACTTCTAAACAGGAGGTTTTTTTTGGCATGGGTTTACCTTTTGTGTCGCAGAAGGAGACTTTCACATCTTGGTTTGCTTGATGGGTGTAGAAGTGGAATGTCGAGGTGACGGTCTTTTGCGGGTTTAACCGAAGTCGCTATTGGTAGAAGTAGGTCCCCATCCTCTATAACTCACTGCTCAGGGTCTCTTCGGTGATGGACAGAGTCATGTTTTGTGTGGCCAAGGCAATGTCATCAACGTAAATGAACTTGCGGGACTCTGTTTCGGGCAGGTCACTGGTGTAAACGGTGAATTACATGGATGCCAAGACCGAACCCTGTGGGAATCCGTTGTCCAGTGCCCTATATCTGCTCTTCTGGGTGCCAGAGTACACAGGGAAGAGTCGGTTGCTAAGCATGGAGTTGAGAGGATGGATCGTTGTTCTTCAGGATAAAATGGTGGAGAGCTTGAAAAGCAGTCCATGTTAGTATACGGTGTCATACGCCGCTGACAGGTTCACAAGCGCTATGGCGGTCTTGAGCTGGTGCTGGAAGCCTGCTTTGATGTGTGTTGTTAAAGCTACCACTTGGTCGCAGCAGTTACGGCCGTTTCGGAAGCCTGCTTGCTCCTTAGCAATGGTTGGCTCGATGATAGGGTCTAGTCTGTGGAGTAGTAGCCTCTCCAGCACTTTATAACCAGTGCAAAGTAAGGAGATCGGGCAGTAGCTGGAGGCTTCACAAGCATTCTTCTCCTGCTTCAGGAGGGCAATTATTTTACTCTCCCTCCAAATAGGTGGAATTTTACCAGTTGCCAGTACCTCAGAAGGAGGGCAGTACTGAGGGAGCGCGGCACTGTCAGAGGGGTAGTACTGAGGGAGCGCTGCACTGTCAGAGGGGTAGTACTGAGGGAGTGCTGCACTGTCAGAGGGGTAGTACCGAGGGAGCGCTGCACTGTCAGAGGGGTAGTACTGAGGGAGTGCGGCACTGTCGGAGGTGCAGTACTGAGGGAGCGCGGCACTGTCGGAGGGGCAGTACTGAGGGAGTGCTGCACTGTCGGAGGGGCAGTACTGAGGGAGCGCTGAACTGTCGGAGGGGCAGTACTGAGGGAGCGCTGAACTGTCGGAGGGGTAGTACTGAGGGAGCGCTGAACTGTCAGAGGTGATGTCATTCGGATGAGACGTTAAACCGAGGTTCCATTTGCCCTCTTGGGTGGACGTAGACGAACCCAAGGCACTATTTCCAAGGTGAGCAAGGGAGTTCTCCCCAGTGTCCTGGTCAATATTTATCCTTGAACCAACACCACTAAATCAGATTACCTGGTCACTATCACATTGTTGTTGTGGGAGCTTGCTGTGCGCAGATTGGCTGCTGCGTTTCCTACATTACAACAGTGACTACACTTCAAAAGTACTTTATGGGCTGTGAAGTGCTTTGGGACGTCCTGAGTGGTGAAAGGCGATATAGAGATGTTCCACTGATTGGTCCCCGGGAGCTCGCTGATCCACTGATTGGTCCCCGGGAGCTCGCTGATCCACTGATTGGTCCCCGGGAGCTCGCTGATCCACTGATTGGTCCCCGGGAGCTCGCTGATCCACTGATTGGTCCCCGGGAGCTCGCTGATCCACTGATTGGTCCCCGGGAGCTCGCTGATCCACTGATTGGTCCCCGGGAGCTCGCTGATCCACTGATTGGTCCCCGGGAGCTCGCTGATCCACTGATTGGTCCCCGGGAGCTCGCTGATCCACTGATTGGTCCCCGGGAGCTCGCTGATCCACTGATTGGTCCCCGGGAGCTCGCTGATCCACTGGTTGTTTTGTTTTGACTTGTGTTTAGGAGCTGAAACGTCAGGCCAAGATTGAAGAGACGGATTCTGACGAGGAGGTGGAGGAGAGTGGCGATGAGGATGAGGATGACGATGATGAGGACGAGGTCCGCCCTCTGTCGGCAGGAGGGTCCGAGCCTGAGCCGAGTGATGACGGCAAGCTTCACGTGTTCACCGTCAGCTCCACCGAGTATCTGAAGCTGCGCGGCAAACTGCTCCGTGACGGACCCGCTCAAGTGTTCAACAGGGTCGAGGACACAGGTTCAAATCTCTCCTCCCTCCCCAAGACTTGTATACGGAGGGGTGTGGGGGTGGGATTGAGGAATGAGGAGTCGAGGCTCCTTCCCAGTCATGGGCCACGCACACCCTGTCATTGACCTAACCCCAATGTGCTTGGCCCCATTGGTAGCCCCTTCGTGTAAGCCATGGTTCAGTGGGTCGCTCTCTTGCCTCTAAGTCGGAGGTTGTGGGTTCAAGTCCCACTCCAGCGACTTGAGCACAAAAAAATCGAATTTGACACTCCCAGTGCAGTGCTGAGGGAGCGCCGCACTGTCGGAGGTGCCGTCTTTCGGATGAGATGTTAAACCGTCTCAAGTTGACGTAAAAGATCCCATGGCACTATTCGAAGAAGAGCAGAGGAATTATCCCCAGTGTCCTGGGGCCAATATTTATCCCTCAATCAACATAACAAAAACAGATTATCTGGTCATTATTACATTGCTGTTTGTGGGAGCTTGCTGTGTGCAAATTGGCTGCCACCTTTGCCAGTGAATGTATTTAAAGGTCGTGCCTTTAGCCTGCTTGGCCATACCACTCGCTGCATAATACCCAGCCTCTGACCTGCTCTGGTTGGAACATAGGAACTGGAGTTGGTCATTTAGCCCTTCGAGCCTGTTCCCCCATTTAATGAGATCATGACTGATCTGCGACCTAACTCCATTGACCCGCCGTTGGCCCATATCCCTTTGGTTTACAGAAATCTATCAATCTCGGATTTAAAATTAACAATTGATCTAGCATGAGTTGCGGAAGAGAGTTCTAAACTAATATCGGCTTTTGTGTGTAGAAGTGTTTCCTAATTTCACTCCTGAAAGAGAATTTTTAGTCTATGCCCTCGAGTCCGAGATTCACCAACCAGCGGCAATAGTTTCTCTCTATCTACCCGATCAGTTCCCCCTTAATAACTTGAAAACTCCGAGTAGCCACGGCATTTAGGTGGCTGGTCCAGTTGAGTTTCTGGTTATTGGTGACCCCCCCCCCCCCCAGGATGTTAGTGGTGGGGATACTTGACGAGTTGCTGCAGTGCATCCTGTGGATGGGACTCACTGCAGCCACGGAGTGGGAGGAATGGGTGTTTAGGAGGTGTGGGCAGCTTTAAAACATCTCATGATGAACTGGGAGAAGGATAAGGCTTCGATTCATCCAATGAGAGTGTGACCCATGACATTGCCTGCCGATTGAGTAGTTGGGCCTATGCTCTCTGGAGTTTCGAAGAATATGAGTTGACCTTATTGAAACGTATAAGATTCTGAGGGGGATTGACAGGGTAGATTCTGAGAGGTTGTTTCCCCCTGGCTGGAGAGTCTAGAACTAGGGGGTATAGACTGAGGATAAAGGGTCAGCCATTTAAGACTGCATTTCTTCACTCGGAGGGTTATGAATCATTGGAATTCTGTACCCCAGAGAGATGTGGATGCTGGGTCGTTGAGTATATTCAAGTCTGAGATCGCTAGATTTTTGGACTCGAGGGGAATCGAGGGATATGGGGATAGTGCGAGAGGGTGAAGTTGAATACTGTGTTCAGTTTTAGTCTCCTGAGGAAGGACATTCTTGCTATTGAGGGAGTGCAGCGAAGGTTCACCAGACTGATTCCCGGGATGACAGGACTGACCTATGAGGAGAGACTGGATCGACTGGGCCTGTATTCACTAGAATTTAGAAGAATGAGAGGGGATCTCATAGAAACTTATAAGATTCTGATGGGTTTAGACAGGTTAGATGCAGGAACAATGTTCCCAATGTTGGAGAAGTCCAGAACCAGGGGTCACAGTCTAAGGATAAGGGGTAAGCCATTTAGGATCGAGATGAGGAGAAACTTCTTCACTCCGAGAATTGTGAACCTGTGGAATTCTCTACCGCAGAGAGTTGTTGAGGCCAGTTCATTAGATATATTCAAAAGGGAGTTAGATGTGGCCCTTATGGCTAAAGGGATCAAGGGGTATGGAGAGAAAGCAGGAATGGGGTACTGAGGTTGCTTGATCAGCCACGATCATATTGAATGGTGGTGCAGGCTCGAAGGGCCGAATTGCCGACTACTGCCGATTTCTTATGTTCTTACGTATGCGCACTCATCAAATTCGTGGTGATGTGGTGAAAGGGCAAAAAACGTTAGTGAGAGTTGTGTACAGACCTCCAAACAGTAGTAGGGATGTTGGGGAGGGCATCAAACAGGAAATTAGGGATACGTGCAATAAAGGTGCAGCAGTTATAATGGGTGACTTTAATATGCACATAGATTGGGCTAACCAAACTGGAAGCAATATGGTGGAGGAGGATTTCCTGGAGTGCATAAGGGATGGTTTTTTAGACCAATATGTCGAGGAACCAACTAGGGGGGAGGCCATCTTAGACTGGGTGTTATGTAATGAGAGAGGATTAATTAGCAGTCTCGTTGTGCGAGGCCCCTTGGGGAAGAGTGACCATAATATGGTGGAATTCTGCATTGGGATGGAGAATGAAACAGTTAATTCAGAGACCATGGTCCAGAACTTAAAGAAGGCTAACTTTGAAGGTATGAGGCGTGAATTGGCTGGGATGGATTGGCGAATGATACTTAAGGGGTTGACTGTGGATGGGCAATGGCAGACATTTAGAGACCGCATGGATGAACTACAACAATTGTACATTCCTGTCTGGCATAAAAATAAAAAAGGGAAGGTGGCTCAACCGTGGCTATCAAGGGAAATCAGGGATAGTATTAAAGCCAAGGAAGTGGCATACAAATTGGCCAGAAATAGCAGCAAACCCGGGGACTGGGAGAAATTTAGAACTCAGCAGAGGAGGACAAAGGGTTTGATTAGGGCAGGGAAAATGGAGTATGAGAAGAAGCTTACAAGGAACATTAAGACGGATTGCAAAAGTTTCTATAGATATGTAAAGAGAAAAAGGTTAGTAAAGACAAACGTAGGTCCCCTGCAGTCAGAATCAGAGGAAGTCCATAACGGGGAACAAGGAAATGGCGGACCAATTGAACAAGTAGTTTGGTTCGGTATTCACGAAGGAGGACACAAACAACCTTCCGGTTATAAAAGGGGTCGGGGGGTCTAGTAAGGTGAGGCCACACCTGGAGTATTGTGTACAATTTTGGTCTCCTAACTTGAGGAAGGACATTCTTGCTATTGAGGGAGTGCAGCGAAGATTCACCAGACTGATTCCCGGGATGGCGGGACTGACCTATCAAGAAAGACTGGATCAACTGGGCTTGTATTCACTGGAGTTCAGAAGAATGAGAGGGGACCTCATAGAAACATTTAAAATTCTGACGGGGTTAGACAGGTTAGATGCAGGAAGAATGTTCCCAATGTTGGGGAAGTCCAGAACCAGAGGTCACAGTCTAAGGATAAGGGGTTAGCCATTTAGGACCGAGATGCGGAGGAACTTCTTCACCCAGAGAGTAGTGAACCTGTGGAATTCTCTACCACAGAAAGTTGTTAAGGCCAATTCACTAAATATATTCAAAAAGGAGTTAGATGAGGTCCTTACTACTAGGGGGATCAAGGGGTATGGCGAGAAAGCAGGAATGGGGTACTGAAGTTGAATGTTCAGCCATGAACTCATTGAATGGCGGTGCAGGCTAGAAGGGCCGAATGGCCTACTCCTGCACCTATTTTCTATGTTTCTATGTTTCCACAATTTCCCAACCAAGCTGAGCTGGGATGGAGGGAGATAGGAGCGAGGGGGTAGGGAGATGATTGTCGGGGGAGTGGGGGAGGATCGGAGGTGGGGGGGGGGGATCTCTTCATGGATGGGGGATGGGAGGGTGACGTGAAAGGGAAACTTCAATGAGCCAACCCGATGTCAATAGCCTGGCTGACTGAGGCTGAGGGAAGCTCATCTCTCCCATCTCCAAACCCCTCAGTGATACACCAGGAGGGGGGGGGGGGGGCGGGTGGAGCGGGTGGAGAACCTCTTTGTGGTTTAGTGGTTATTGTGAAACTGGACACTGATTAAGCCGTTGAGCTGCAGTATTCTAATGTGATGCCTTCTGTGGTCAAATAGTTGACCAAAACCAGTTGCAGAGGTGAGGTGGAATGCAGGGAGATTGATTCTGATTTGATTTGCTGCAGAGATCCCGGCGGTGCAGCGATTCGTGCAGCAGATAACTCTCGCGCGGCGAGTGCAGGCTACCGAGGTGGTCATCCGTAAAGTCGCCGCCTTCGTCAGTCACGTGGTCACGTACCTGACCAATCGCAGAGCCCAGGTAAAGACCAGGACCTGCATGCGGTGTCGGGGGAGGGGAGGGGAGGGGGCGGTGTCGGGGGAGGGGGGGGCGGTGTTGGGGGAGGGGAGGGGGCAGTGTCGGGGGAGGGGAGGGGGCGGTATCGGGCGAGCGAAGGGGGGGAGGGGCGGTGTCGGGGGAGGGGAAGGGGCGGTGTCTCGGGAGGGGAGGGGCGGTGTCGGGGGAGGAGCGGTGTCGGGGGAGGGGCGGTGTCGGGGGAGGGGAGGGGACGGTGTCAGGGGAGGGTAAGGGGGCGGGTCGGGGGAGGGGAGGGGACGGTGTCAGGGGAGGGTAAGGGGGCGGGGAGGGGGTGGTGTCGGGGGAGGGGGTGGTGTCGGGGGAGGGGGCGGTGTCGGGGACGGGGAGGGGCTGTGTCGGGGGATGGGAGGGGGCGGTGTCGGGGGAGTGGGGGAGGGGAGGGGAGGAGGACGGTGGCGGGCGATGGATCGTGTCTGATCCCATTCCCCGCAGTGTCTCCGGGTCCCATTCCCCGCAGCGTCTCCGGGTCCCATTCCCCACAGCGTCTCCGGGTCCTGTGTCCGTGTCCCATTCCCGGAGTATCTCCGGAGTCAGTGTCGGGCCGGTTCCTGAAGTTGTGTTTCACAGTGCGAGCTTTCTGTCATCTCCCCATAGGATGCCACTTACCAGGCTCAGGTCCGTGAGACAGTGCAGGGCTGTCTGTCCCCTGTCCGAGAGTTCTTCCAGCAGACAGCTGAGGATTGTAGCAGGGAATTTGGAATTTCCTTCTCGGTCATTGAGACGCAGCTGAACTTCGGGAAGATATTGGCGGTGAAGTGTTGTGAGGACAGCGTGCTGCGGTGGGGGTCACGGGTAAGTGAGCAGTGCTCATATTAAAGAGCCGTTTGATGAACTTTGGCTCCTCAGCAAGTGTACAACTTACTTCTTCCTTTCCCACACAATCGAAGGGGGTCACAGCACAGAAGGACGTTCTGTCCATTGTATCTCTGCCAGCTCTTTGCTAAAGCAATCCCAAATTAATCCCACTGTCTCGCTCTCTCCCCATAGCCCTGTATCAATCCCAAACTAATTCCACTGCCCTACTCTCTCCCCATAGCTCTGTATCAATCCCAAACTAATCCCACTGCCCCGCTCTCCGCATAGCCCTATATCAATCCCAAACTAATCCCACAGCCCTGCCCTCTCCCCACAGCCCCGTATTAATCCCAAACTAATCCCACTGTTCTATTCCCTCTCTGGGGCCCAAGTTTCCCCAGGAGTTGCTCCGTTTTTTTTGGAGCAACTAGATTTTTTTGGAGTAACTTAAAAATCGCAATTCTCCCCATTTAAGTTGCTCCAGTGTAAGTAAGTTAGTTACGTTTTTTTTTTAGTTCAGTTTTTTTTGCAAAAGGGGGCGTTACCAGCCACTTACGCCTGTTTTGGCCATTTAAGCAAGTTTAGCCAGCAAAAAGTTACCCCAAACTAACTTAGGCCAGCGTAAGTGTACATTCTGAAAAACCTTGCTGTGAATTAAGAAATCAGCGCAGACAGCCAGAGATAGGGGGGGAAGGGGACATTGCAAAACACTAAACACCTTCACAACAACATTAAAGAAGCATAAATACATTTAAAGCACCAAGCACTAAACAAAGCACAAAAAGTAATAAGCAATTAATTAACCAGAAGTACTAGGGGACCGAGGGAGGAACTGAAGGATATCCTTATTAGGTGGGAATTGTTTCAGGGAAATTGATGGGATTGAAGACCGATAAATCCCCGGGGCCTGATAGTCTGCATCCCAGAGTACTTAAGGAGGTGCCCTAGAAATAGTGGAGGCATTGGTGATTATTTTCCAACAGTCTATCGACTCTGGATCAGTTCCTATGTACTGGAGGGTAGTTAATGTAACACCACTTTTTAAGAAAGGAGGGAGAGAGAAAACGGGTAATTATAGACCGGTTAGCCTGACATCAGTAGTGGGGAAAATGTTGGAATCAATTATTAAAGATGAAATAACAGCGCATTTGGAAAGCAGTGACAGGATCGGTCCAAGCCAACATGGATTTATGAAAGGGAAATCATGCTTGACAAATCTTCTGAAATTTTTTGAGGATGGAACTAATAGAGTGGACAAGGGAGAACCAGTGGACGTGATGTATTTGGACTTTCAAAAGGCTTTTGACAAGGTCCCACACAAGAGAGTGGTGTGCAAAATTAAAGCACATAGTATTGGGGGTAATATACTGACGTGGATAGAGAACTGGTTGGCAGACAGGAAGCAGAGAGTCGGGATAAACAGGTCCTTTTCAGAATGGCAGGCAGTGACTAGTGGAGTGCCGCAGGGCTCAGTGCTGGGACCCCAGCTCTTTACAATATATATTAACAATTTAGATGAGGGAATTGTGTGTAATATCTCCAACACTAAACTGGGTGGCAGTGTGAGCTGTGAGGGGGACGCTAAGAGGCTGCAGGGTGACTTGGACAGGTTAGGTGATTGGGCAAATGCATGGCAGTTGCAGTATAATGTGGATAAATGTGAGGTTATCCACTTTGGGGCAAAAACACGAAGGCAGAATATTATCTGAATGGCGGCAGATTAGGAAAAGGGGAGGTGTAACGAGACCTGGGTGTCATGGTACATCAGTCATTGAAAGTTTGCATGCAGGTACAGCAAGCGGTGAAGAAGGCAAATGGTATGTTGGCCTTCATAGCTAGGGGATTTGAGTAAAGGAGCAGGGAGGTCTTACTGCAGTTGTACAGGGCCTTGGTGAACCTCACCTGGAATATTGTGTTCAGTTTTGATCTCTTAATGTAAGGAAGGACGTTCTTGCTATTGAGGGAGTGCAGCGAAGGTTCACCAGACTGATTCCCGGGATGACAGGACTGACATATTAAGAGAGACTGGATCAATTGGGCCTGTCTTCACTGGAGTTTAGAAGGATGAGAGGGGATCTCATAGAAAAATATAAAATTCTGACGGGACTGGACAGGTTAGATGCAGGAAGAATGTTCCCGATGTTGGGGGAAGTCCAGAACCAGGGGTCACAGTCTAAGTATAAGGGGTAAGCCATTTAGGACCGAGATGAGGAGAAACTTCTTCACTCAGAGAGCTGTTAACCTGTGGAATTCTCTACCGCAGAGAGTTGTTGATGCCAGTTCATTGGATATATTCAAGAGGGAGTTAAATATGGCCCTTACAGCTAAAGGGATCAAGGGGTATGGAGAGAAAGCAGGAAAGGGGTACTGAGGGAATGATCAGCCATGATCTTATTGAATGGTGGTGCAGGCTCGAAGGGCCGAATGGCCTACTCCTGCACCTATTTTCTATGTTTCTGTGTTAAATAAAAAATAGAAGGAACCCTGCACCTAAAGCACCAAGACCAATGTAATAATCAATCAATCAATCAATAATTAACAAATAAAAAATAGAACTCCTACCTTAGGGAACGCAGCGGCCTGCCGATGAGGGAGCCCATTTGCCCAGGGCTAGGGGCGCTGTGCTTCGGGCCCCTCCCACACAGCCTGCAGAGCGTGGCACACTTTAGCGCGCACGTGCAGAGGTCCCGGCACTGTGTTCAGCGCCGGGACCTGGCTCCGCCCCCAATCCACTGGCCACGTTCCGCCACCACCGAGGACAGGCTGGGGAGTGGCCAGAATCGGGAGGCAGATTTTCGGCGCGCTTGGAGGCGGACAAAAGCGGCGCCCCTCGGGTGAGTGCGCCAGACAAAGGGGGTTGGGGGAATTTGTGGCCCTCATCCCTGTATCAAGGTGTAACGAATCCCACTGCCACGCTCCCTCCCCGTATCCTTGCATCAATCCAAAGTTGTTTCCAGTGACAGGAGGGTCGGTAACCAGAGGGCACAGATTGAAGATACCAGAGGGGAGTTGTGATCTGGAACACGCTGCCTGAGAGGGCGCTGGAAGCAGATTCAATCCTAATCCATTGAAAAGGTCGCGGGACTAATTGGACAGCTCTATCAGAGAGCTGGCACAGTGGGCCAAATAGCCTCCTGTGCCACGTTCCCTGTAGTCCCGGCCCTTGGTGCTGTGTGATTGGCACTTTCCCAGCCTCACCTTGTGTTTCTCTGCTCTCTCTCTCCGAGCAGCCTCCCAGTGGCTATCTGTACCCGACCTATAAAGCTGCCTGCGACCGCAACGGAACTTTCACCTCCCCTGCCTCTGGACCCATCGACTTCAACGAGGAGCTGACTCAGCCGATGCTCATACCTGCCGGTGGTCTGGAATGAAGTGTTCACGTAAGTCGTCTGCACTCCAGGGCCCTCGTGCAGGGGGAGGGGAAGAGGAGATAGCGAGCTGAGGGGGTGGGTGGCAAGGGAGGGGGTGGGGTAAGGTAGCAGGGGGATGGGAGAGGAGGGGCGGGAGGGTGACGGGTGGGGGTAGGACGGGGGAGGGGGGAGTGAAGGACGGGAGGGTGATTGGGGGGGGGTAGGATGGGGGGAGAGGGAGTGAGGGTGACGGGGGGAGGGGGTGTGACAGTGGGTAGCGAGGGCGGGTGCAGCATTGGGGGATGTGCAGTACGTTGGCCCCTGGGCTTGCTCTCGGTGACTGTCTCGCCCTCTCTCTCTGTGGTGCAGCAAGTCGATCTTCCAGCACTTGGCAAAATTCAAGACAGCAGTCCTGACGAAACTCCGACATTTCTTCAGCAACCTCGAGCAGCGTCTGCGGGGGGTCGAAGGGGTCATGCAGCCCGTGGATTACATCCGGCAGCAGCAGCTCCCTGCCGTGGAGGCAAAGGTCAGTGATGGCAACACGGCCGCTGCAGTGGGCTCAGTCCCCGCGCCCCCCTCCCTTAAACCCACCCCCCCGACATCCACCCTACCCCCCGTCACTCCCCCCCCCCCCCCCCCATTAACCCCCTCCCAGTCACTCCCCCGTCACCCCTCCCCTCTCCCCGTCACCCCTCCCCGTCACCCCTCCCCTCTCCCCGTCACCCCTCCCCTCCCCCCGTCACCCCTCCCCTCCCCCCGTCACCCCTCCCCTCCCCTCCCCCGTCACCCCTCCCCTCTCCCCGTCACCCCTCCCCGTCACCCCTCCCCTCTCCCCGTCACCCCTCCCCTCCCCCCGTCACCCCTCCCCTCCCCCCGTCACCCCTCCCCTCCCCCCGTCACCCCTCCCCTCCCCTCCCCCGTCACCCCTCCCCTCCCCCCGTCACACCTCCCCTCCCCCCGTCACCCCTCCCCTCCCCTCCCCCGTCACCCCTCCCCTTCCCCCGTCACCCCTCCCCTTCCCCCGTCACCCCTCCCCTCCCCCCGTCACCCCTCCCCTCCCCCCGTCACCCCTCCCCTCCCCCCGTCACCCCTCCCCTCTCCCCGTCACCCCTCCCCTCCCCTCCCCCGTCACCCCTCCCCTCTCCCCGTCACCCCTCCCCTCCCCCCGTCACCCCTCCCCTCTCCCCGTCACCCCTCCCCTCTCCCCGTCACCCCTCCCCTCTCCCCGTCACCCCTCCCCTCTCCCCGTCACCCCTCCCCTCCCCCCCGTCACCCCTCCCCTCCCCCCCGTCACCCCTCCCCTCCCCTCCCCTCCCCTCCCCCCGTCACCCCTCCCCTCCCACCGTCACCCCTCCCCTCCCCCCGTCACCCCTCCCCTCCCCCCGTCACCCCTCCCCTCCCCCGTCACCCCTCCCCTCCCCTCCCCCCGTCACCCCTCCCCTCCCCTCCCCCGTCACCCCTCCCCCGTCACCCCTCCCCTCCCCTCCCCCCATCAACCCCCCCTCCCCACGTCACCCCCCCCTTCCACGTCACCCTCTCCCTCCCCCCATCGGCTCGCACCGTCGCCTCGCCCCGACACCCCCCCGACCCATATCCCCCAACCTATTCATAATACCAATCTTTAGCAAACTCCCTTTCTTTTCTCCTTTAATTAACTATTTGCCGAGATCAAAAGCAAACTCTGAAACTAATGCGAATGCTGTGCTGCCTCAAGCAGAATGGCCGCCCGCAGAGCAGTGAGGTGTTTGTTTGGAGAAGCGAATTCGGGCCTATTTCTGAGACTTACACCCCTTCTAACCCTGTCGGCCCTGGATACTACTTCTTGGGATTGTTGGGATAACTAAATTCTCTCTCTGTGCCTCTCCCTCTCTCACGTAGCTGGACAACTTTATCCTGATGCTGGTAGAGGACATCATTGCGCGGCAGCGAAGCATCTCCAGAATATTGAACCCTACTGTCCAGCACGAGATGACGCCTGCCTACGAAGGTAAGCAATCACTCGCCACTCTCCACCTCCTCAATCAGCACCACAGATAAAACACCCCACTGTAGATTGGCCCGACCCCTCCAACCCAGTCAGCAACCACACACAACTGTCTCCTAAAATGGCACTGCGTTTTGCTAAACTAATGTGTGCCAGCTGTGGCTCAGTGGGTAGCACCCTCACCTCAGTCAGAAGATTGTGGGTTCACATCCTAGTCCAGAGACTTGACCACATAATCCAGGCCAACACTCCCAGTGCCATACTGAGGGAGTACCGTACTGTCAGAGGGGCAGTACTGAGGGAATGCGGCACTGTCGGAGAGGCCGTACTGAGGGAGTGCTGCACTGTCGGAGGGGCAGTACTGAGGGAGCGCCGCACTGTCGGAGGGGCAGTACTGAGGGAGAGCCGCACTGTCGGAGGGGCAGTACTGAGGGAGTGCCGCACTGTCGGAGGGGCAGTACTGAGGGAGCGCCGCACTGTCGGAGGGGCAGTACTGAGGGAGAGCCGCACTGTCGGAGGGGCAGTACTGAGGGAGTGCCGCACTGTCGGAGGGGCAGTACTGAGGGAGAGCCGCACTGTCGGAGGGGCAGTACTGAGGGAGTGCCGCACTGTTGGACAGGCAGTACTGAGGGAGTGTTGCACTGTCGGACAGACAGTACTGAGGGATTGCTGCACTGTCGGAGGGGCAGTACTGAGGGAGAGCCGCACTGTCGGAGGGGCAGTACTGAGGAGTGCTGCACTGTTGGAGGGGCAGTACTGAGGGAGTGCTGCACTGTCGGAGGGGCAGTACTGAGGGAGTGCTGCACTGTCGGACAGGCAGTACTGAGGGAGTGCCGCACTGTCGGAGGGGCAGTACTGAGGGAGTGCCGCACTGTCGGAGGGGCAGTACTGAGGGAGAGCCGCACTGTCGGAGGGGCAGTACTGAGGGAGTGCCGCACTGTTGGACAGGCAGTACTGAGGGAGTGTTGCACTGTCGGACAGGCAGTACTGAGGGATTGCTGCACTGTCGGAGGGGCAGTACTGAGGGAGAGCCGCACTGTCGGAGGGGCAGTACTGAGGGAGTGCTGCACTGTTGGAGGGGCAGTACTGAGGGAGTGCTGCACTTTCGGAGGGGCAGTACTGAGGGAGTGCCGCACTGTCGGAGGGGCAGTACTGAGGGAGTGCTGCACTGTCGGACAGGCAGTACTGAGGGAGTGCTGCACTGTAGGACGGGCAGTACTGAGGGAGTGCTGCACTGTCGGACAGGCAGTACTGAGGGAGTGCTGCACTGTCGGAGGGGCAGTACTGAGGGAGAGCCGCACTGTCGGAGAGACAGTACTGAGGGAGTGCTGCACTGTCGGAGGGGCAGTACTGAGGGAGTGCTGCACTGTCAGAGGGGCCAGCTTTCGGATGAGACGTTAAACCGAGGCCCCGACTGCTCTCTTAGGTGGACATAAAAGATCCCATGGCACTATTTTGAAGAAGAGCAGGGGAATTCTTCCTGGCCAATATTTATCCCTCAGCCAATGTCACTTAAAAAAAAAAAGATGATCTGGTCATTATCACATTGCTGATTGTGGGAGCTTGCTGTGCGCAGATTGGCTGTCGCATTTCCTACATTACAACAGTGTCTACATTTCAAAAGCATTTCATTGGCTGTAAAGTGCTTTGGGATGTCCCACAGCTGTGATGGCGCTATATAAACGCAAATTCGTTTGTTTTTTTTCTTCCTTACAATTAACCGTTTTAACAACCCCTCCCCCAGCTTGTCAGTCGGAGTCCGGATCCGGCTGCTTTGCCCGGATAAAATCTCACATGGAGCAGCACATCCGGACAAAGAGAGACGACATCTTCTCCACCGCCTCCAGGAAGCTCACAGTTCAACTCGACCTCCTACAGGTGAGGGGGTGACGGGGGGGAGGGGGGTGGTGGGGGGGCGCAGAGTCAGTATGACAGGTGGGGGGGCGGAGTCTCTCCGACAGGGGCGGGGCAAGGGGGGAGGAGTCAGCCCAACACGCGAGGGGGGGGAGGAGGAGTGAGTCAGTCTTTTCTGTCATAAACCTAACCTTTAAACCCTCCCTTCCCCCCCCCCCCCCCCCACCGATATTCAAGTCAATGACTTTTACCAACTAGCTGTTACCTGGTATCGGGCCCAATTGTCCCTCTGCTCCTGTAGGGGTCCACGAGATATGTTTGCTTTTAAACAGTGTCGTGTTTTTTGGTCGATCCAGAAATTATTCGCAAGTCCTCAGCAGTTCACTAAAGTCGCTGGAGAAATATCACCAACGATGCCTCCGCACGAACCTACAAATCCCCTGGGAGGAGCGACGCACCAACATTAGTGTCCTCGACCAGGCCAACATCCCCAGCATTGATGCACTGACCACACGCGATCAGCTCCGCTGGGCAGGCCACATAGTTCGCATGCCAGACACGAGACTCCCAAAGCAAGCGCTCTACTCTGAACTCCTTCGCGGCAAACGAGCCAAAGGTGGGCAGTGGAAACGTTACAAGGACACACTCAAAGCCTCCCTGATAAAGTGTAACATCCCCACTGACACCTGGGAGTCCCTGGCCAAAGACTGCCCTAAGTGGAGGAAGAGCATCCGGGAGGGCGCTGAGCACCTCGAGTCTCATCGCCGAGAGCGTGCAGAAACCAAGCGCAGGCAGCGGAAGGAGCGTGCGGCAAACCAGTCCCACCCTCCCCTTCCCTCAACCACTATCTGCCCCACCCGTGACAGAGACTGTGGTTCTCGTATTGGACTGTTCAGCCACCTAAGAACTCATGTTAAGAGTGGAAGCAAGTCTTCCTCGATTCCGAGGGACCGCCTATGATGATGACTAAAGGGATTGTGGTGAACACTGCCACTGTGTGGTGGGCGGAGATAGTACAAGATCATGTTGAACTAACTTTCGTCTGTCCTTTTCTGTCCCGGTTCAAGCAAGAAATCCACTCTCGTCTGAAACAGGTTCTCAATGAAATCTGCAGCGATCTGAAGGTGCAGTTCGAGCCCATCTTGAAACCACTAGAGATAATCGATGAAATAATCCCCAGTAAGTTTGGTTCTTCCTGTATATTGGGTGACAACTTGCATAGAATTTAGAATCTCAATATCATATAAGTTTACAGCACGGAAGGAGGCCATTTCGGCCCATCGTGTCTGTGCCGGCCGACCAAGAGCTATCCAGCCTAATCCCACTTTCCAGCTCTAGGTCCGTAGCCCTGTAGGTTACGGCTCTTCAGGTGCACATCCAAGTATCTTTTAAATGTGGTGAGGGTTTCTGCCTCTACCACCCTTTCAGGCAGCGAGCTCCAGACCCCCACCACCCTCTGGATGTAGAAATTTCCCCTCATATCTCCCCTAGACCTCCCCCCAATTACTTTAAATCTATGCCCCCTGCCAAGGGAAACAGGTCTGTCCTATCCACTCTATCCAGGCCCCTCATAATTTTATACACCTCAATCAGGTCTCCCCTCAACCTCCTCTGTTCCAAAGAAAACTAACCCAGCCTAGCCAAAATTCTCCAGTCCAGGCATCCTCGTAAATCTCCTCTGCACCCTTTCTAATGCAATCACATCTTTCCTGTAATGCGGTGACCAAAACTGCACACAGTATTCCAGCTGTGGCCTAACTAGTGTTTTGTACAGTTCAAGCATAACCTCCTTGCTCTTGTATTCCATGCCTCGACTAATAAAGGCAAGTATTCCATATGGCTTCTTACCCTATCTACCTGGCCTGCTACCTTCAGGGATCTGTGGTCCTGCACTCCAAGGTCCCTTTGTTCCTCTACACTTTTCAGTGTCCTACCATTTAATGTGTATTCTCTTGCCTTGTTAGACCTTGGAGCAGAGAAGCAGGCCATTCGGTCCCTTCCGTGCCGGTGTTTATGCTCCACACGAGCCTCTTCCCACTTCACTCCATCTCAGCCCATCAACATATCCTTCTATTCCTTTCTCCCTCATGTACTTATCTAACAAATGCGTCTATACTATTTGCTACATTCTCACCACATTCAGATATTTTTCCTGAATTCCCCATTGCATTTATTAGTGTCTATCTTGTATTGATGGCCCCTAGTTCTGGTCTCCCCCTACAAGTGTGAAAACCTTCTCTACAACTACCCTATCAAAACCTTTCATAATCAGGTCACCCCTCAGCCTTAGAAACATAGAAAATAGGTGCAGGAGTAGGCCATTCGGCCCTTCGAGCCTGCACCACCATTCAATAAGATCATGGCTGATCATTCCCTCAGTACCCCTTTCCTGCTTTCTCTCCATACCCCTTGATCCCTTTAGCCATAAGGGCCATATCTAACTCCCTCTTGAATATATCCAATGAATTGGCATCAACAACTCTCTGCGGCAGGGAATTCCACAGGTTAACAACTCTGAGTGAAGAAGTTTCTCCTCATCTCAGTCCTAAATGGCCTGCCGCTTATCCTAAGACTGTGTCCCCTGATTCTGGACTGCCCCAACATCGGAAACATTCTACCCGCATCTAACCTGTCCCGTCCCGTCAGAATCTTATATGTTTCTATGAGATCCCCTCTCATCCTTCTAAACTCCATTGTATAAAGGCCCAGTTGATCCAGTCTCTCCTCATATGTCAGTCCAGCCAATCAGTCTGGTGAACCTTCGCTGCACTCCCTCAATAGCAAGAACGTCCTTCCTCAGATTAGGAGACCAAAACTGCACACAATATTCCAGGTGAGGCCTCACCAAGGCCCTGTAGAACTACAGTAAGACCTCCCTACTCCTATACTCAAATCCCCTAGGTATGAAGGCCAACATACCATTTGTCTTCTTCACCACCTGCTGTACCTGCATGCCAACTTTCAATGACTGATGTACCATGACAGCCAGGTCTCGTTGCACCTCCCCTTTTCCTAATCTGCCGCCATTCAGATAATATTCTGTCTTCGTGTTTTTGCCCCCAAAGTGGATAACCTCACATTTATCCACATTATATTGCATCTGCCATGCATTTGCCCACTCATCTAACCTGTCCAAGTCACCCTGCAGCCTCTTAGCATCCTTCTCACAGTTCACACACCGCCACCCAGTTTAGTGTCATCTGCAAACTTGGAGATATTACACTCAATTCATCCAAATCATTTGATGTATATTGTAAAGAGCTGGGGTCCCAGCACTGAGCCCTGCGGCACTCCACTAGTCACTGCCTGCCATTCTGAAAAGGACCCGTTTATCCCGACTCTCTGCTTCCTGTCTGCCAACCAGTTCTCTATCCACGTCAGTATATTACCCCCAATACCACGTGCTTTGATTTTGACACCAATCTCTTGTGTGGGACCTTGTCAAAAGCCTTTTGAAAGTCCAAAAACACCACATCCACTGGTTCTCCCTTGTCCACTCTACTAGTTACATCCTCAAAAAATTCCAGAAGGTTTGTCAAGCATGATTTCCCCTTCATAAATCCATGCTGACTTGGACCGATCCTGTCACTGCTTTCCAAATGCGCTGCTATTTCATCCTTAATAATTGATTCCAACATTTTCCCCACCACTGATGTCAGGCTAACCGGTCTATAATTACCCGCTTTCTCTCTCCCTCCCTTTTTAAAAAGTGGTGTTACATTAGCTACCCTCCAGTCCATAGGAACTGATCCAGAGTCGATAGACTGTTGGAAAATGATCACCAATGCATCCACTATTTCTAGGGCCACTTCCTTAAGTACTCTGGGATGCAGACTATCAGGCCCGGGGATTTATCGGCCTTCAATCCCATCAATTTCCCTAATACACTTTCCTGCCTAATAAGGATATCCTTCAGTTCTTCCTTCTCACTAGACCCTCGGTCCCCTCGTACTTCCGGAAGGTTATTTGTGTCTTCCTTTGTGAACACAGAACCAAAGTATTTGTTCAAGTGGTCTGCCATTTCTTTGATCCCCATTATAAATTCACCTGAATCCGACTGCAAGGGACCTACGTTTATCTTCACTAATCTTTTTTTCTCTTCACATATCTATAGAAGCTTTTTCAGTCAGTTTTTATGTTCCCTGCAAGCTTCTTCTCGTTCTCTATTTTCCCCCTCCTAATTAAACTCTTTGTGTCCTCCTCTGCTGAATTCTAAATTTCTCCCAGTCCTCAGGTTTGCTGCTTTTTCTGGCCAATTTATATGCCTCTTCCTTGGATTTAACACTATCCTTAATTTCCCTTGTTAGCCACGATTGAGCCACCTTCCCTGTTTTATTTTTACTCCAGACAGGGATGTACAATTGCTGAAGTTCATCCATGTGATCTTTAAATGTTTGCCATTGCCTATCCACCGTCAACCCTTTAAGTATCATTTGCCAGTCAATCCTAGCCAATTCACGCCTCAAACCATCGAAGTTACCTTTCCTTAAGTTCAGGACCCTAGTTTCTGAATTAACTGTGTCACTCTCCATCTTAATAAAGAATTCTACCATGTTATGGTCACTCTTCCCCAAGGGGCCTCACACAACAAGATTGCTAATTAGTCCTTTCTCATTGCACATCACCCAATCTAGGATGGCTAGCTCCCTAGTTGGTTCCTCGATATATTGGTCGAGAAAACCATCCCTAATACATTCCAGGAAATCCTCCTCCACCGCATTGCTACCAGTTTGGTTAGCCCAGTCAATATGTAGATTAAAGTCGCCCATGATAACTGCTGAACCTTTATTGCACACATCCCTAATTTCTTGTGTGATGCTGTCCCCAATCTTACTACTACTGTTTGGTGGTCTGTACATAACTCCCACTAGCGTTTTCTGCCCCTTGGTATTCTGTAGCTCCACCCATACCGATTCCATATCATCCAGGCTAATGTCCTTCCTTAATATTGCATTAATTTCCTCTTTAACCAGCAATGCCACCCCGCCTCCTTTTCCTTTCTGTCTATCCTTCCTAAATGTTGAATACCCCTGGATGTTGAGTTCCCAGCCTTGGTCACCCTGGAGCCATGTCTCCGTGATGGCAATTACATCATATCCGTTAACTGCTATCTGCGCAGTTAATTTGTCCACCTTATTCCGAATACTCCTCGCATTGAGGCACAGAGCCTTCAGGCTTGTCTTTCTAACACACTTTGCCCCTTTAGAATTTTGCTGTAATGTGGCCCTTTTTGCTTTGGGTTTCTCTGCCCTCCACTTTTACTTTTCTTCTTTCTATCTTTTGCTTCTGCCCCCATTCTACTTCCTCTGTCTCCCTGCATAGGTTCCCATCCCCCTGCCTTCTCTTTTCTAGAGAAAGGAGACCCAGCCAGTTCAGTCTTTCCTGATAGCTACAACCTCTCAGTTCTGGTATCATCCTTGTAAATCTTTTTTGCACCCTCTCCAGTGCCTCGATATCATTTTTAAAATATGGAGACCAGAACTGTTCACAATGATCCGTGTGGTCTCACCAAGGTGCAAAAGTTTAACATAACTACTCTGCTTTTCAATTCTATCCCTCTAGAAATGATCCCCTGTACATCAATTGCTTTTTTATGGCCTTGTTAACTTAGGTCGCTACTTTTAGTGATCTGTGTATCTGTGCCCCCAAATCCCTCTACTCCTCTACCCCATTTAGACATTTACTCTTCCGACCAAAATACAACACCTCCCGCTTATCTACATTGAAATTAATTTGCCAATTACATGCTATTCAAGTTTATTAATGTCGTCTGTATTTTCTGTCAGTTCTCCTCCATTAACGACACCCCTCCAATTTGGTGTCAACTGCAAATTTTCAAATTGTACATCTGTAAATGGTCAACAGCAGTGGTCCCTGCACTGATCCTTGTGGAACACCACCACCCACCATTTGCCAGTCTGAGTAACCACCGTTAACCCCTTACTCTGTTTTGTAGCCAGCTTTCTACCCATTCTGCTACTTGTCAGAACATGCCGATTTAGGGGACCTTAGTCATGAGGACCTTTCTGTTAGATCTTCAAAGTTGTTCAAGCAGAACCTTCCCTTTTGAAATCAATGCTGACTATTCTTAATTATTTTTTCAGTTTCTGGATGTTACATCTTTGAATAAGGCTTTTGACAAGGTCCCACACAAAAGATTGGTATGCAAAATCAAAGCACATGGTATTGGGGGTAATATACTGACGTGGATAGAAAACTGGTTGGCAGACAGGAAGCAGAGAGTCGGGATAAATGGGTCCTTTTCAGAATGGCAGGCAGTGACTAGTGGAGTGCCGCAGGGCTCAGTGCTGGGACCCCAGCTATTTACAATATACATCAATGATTTGGATGAAGGAATTGAGTGTAATATCTCCAAGTTTGCAGCTGACACTAAACTGGGTGGCAGTGTGAACTGTGAGGGGATGCTAGGAGGCTGTAGGGTGACTTGGACAGGTTAGGTGAGTGGGCAAATACATGGCAGATGCAGTATAATGTGGATAAATGTGAGGTTATCCACTTTGGGGGCAAAAATGCGAAGACAGAATATTATCTGAATGGCGACAGATTAGGAAAAGCAGAGGTGCAACGAGACTTGGGTGTCATGGTTCATCAGTCATTGAAAGTGGGCATGCAGGTACAGCAGGCGGTGAAGAAGGCAAATGGTATGTTGGCCTTCATAGCTAGGGGATTTGAGTATAGGAGCAGGGAGGTCTTACTGCAGTTGTACAGGGCCTTGGTGAGGCCACACCTGGAATATCGTGTGCAGTTTTGATCCCCTAATCTGAGGAAGGACATTCTTGCTATTGAGGGAGTGCAGCGAAGGTTCACCAGACTGATTCCCGGGATGGCAGGACTGACAAATGAGGAGAGATTGGATCAACTGGGCCTTTATACATTGGAGTTTAGAAGGATGAGCGGGGATCTCATAGAAACTTATAAGATTCTGACGGGATTGGACAGGTTAGATGCGGGTAGAATGTTTCCGATGTTGGAGAAGTCCAGAACCAGGGGACACAGTCTTAGGATAAGGGGCAGGCCATTTAGGACTGAGATGAGGAGAAACTTCTTCACTCAGAGAGTTGTTAACCTGTGGAATTCCCTACCGCAGAGAGTTATTGATGCCAGTTCATTGGATATATTCAAGAGGGAGTTAGAAATGGCCCTTACAGCTAAGGGGATCAAGGGGTATGGAGAGAAAGCAGGAAAGGGGTACTGAGGTGAATGATCAGCCATGATCTTATTGAATGGCCTACTCCTGCACCTATTTTCTATGTTTCTATGATTTCATTATCTTTCCTACCACCAACGTTAAGCCAATTGGTCTATAGTTCCCTGGACTTGTTCTATCTCCCTTTTTTAAATATAGAAATTGCGTTATCTGTCCGCCAGTCCTCTGGCACTATTCCCTTTCCAATGAATTTATATATGTGTGTGTGTAATAATGCCTCTGCTATCTCTTCCCTAACTGCTTTTAATATGTACTGATACAATCCATCTTAACTGGAGGTTTCATCCACTGAGTTTGGTTAGTGTATCAACTATCTCCCACTTTCTATCTTTTTTGATCTCTTCTAATGTCATGTCCACCATTTTAGTCTCCCTGGTAAACACCGAGGCAAAGTAACTATTTAACAAATTAACCCATCATTTGCAATCTGCCTGTCCTCTGCCACAGCCTCTTCAATCTGCTTTAGTTTTGCTAACAAGTCTGTTATGTGGTACTTTTATCAAACGCCTTTTTAAAGCCCAGATGCACAACATCGACTGCACTGCCCTCATCAACCTTCTCCACCACTTCATCACAGAACTCGATCAAGTCAGTCAAACATGATTTGCCTTTAAGAAATCCGTGCTGATTTTCATATATTAACCCATATTTTTCCACGTGCCAATTAATTTTGACCTGGATTATTTCCCGACTGGCCTGTAGTTGCCGTTTTTATCCCTCTCCCCTTTTTTAAACAGGGGTGTGACATTTTCAATCCTCCAGTCCTCTGGCATCATCCCCACATCCAAGGAGGCTTGAAAGATTGTGGCCAGAGCCTCTGCAATTTCCACCCTTACTTCCCTCAGTAACATAGGATGCATCGCCTCCGGACCGGGTGACTTTTCTACTTTCAGGACTGCCAAGCTTTTAAGTATCTCCTATCCACCATCACTACTGCCTCCTCCTTTACTGCTACATTGGCACTATCCTCTTCTCTAGTGAAGACATAGAAACATAGAAAATAGGTGCAGGAGCAGGCCATTCAGCCCTTCTAGCCTGCACCGCCATTCAATGAGTTCATGGCTGAACATGAAACTTAAGTACCCCCTTCCTGCTTTCTCGCCATACCCCTTGATCCCCCGAGTAGTAAGGACTTCATCTAACTCCCTTTTGAATATATTTAGTGAATTGGCCCCAACCACTTTCTGTGGCAGAGAATTCCACAGGTTCACCACTCTCTGGGTGAAGAAGTCTCTCCTCATCTCGGTCCTAAATGGCTTACCCCTTATCCTTAGACTGTGACCCCTGGTTCTGGACTTCCCCAACATTGGGAACATTCTTCCTGCATCTAACCTGTCTAAACCCGTCAGAATTTTAAACGTTTCTATGAGGTCCCCTCTCATTCTTCTGAACTCCAGTGAATACAAGCCCAGTTGATCCAGTCTTTCTTGATAGGTCAGTCCCACCATCCCGGGAATCAGTCTGGTGAATCTTCGCTGCACTCCCTCAATAGCAAGAATGTCTTTCCTCAAGTTAGGAGACCAAAATTGTACACAATACTCCAGGTGTGGCCTCACCAAGGCCCTGTACAACTGTAGCAACACCTCCCTGCCCCTGTACTCAAATCCCCTTGCTATGAAGGCCAACATGCCATTTGCTTTCTTAACCGCCTGCTGTACCTGCATGCCAACCTTCAATGACACCCAGGTCTCGTTGCACCTTCCCTTTTCCTAATCTGTCACCATTCAGATAATAGTCTGTCTCTCTGTTTTTACCACCAAAGTGGATAACCTCACATTTATTCACATTATACTTCATCTGCCATGCATTTGCCCACTCACCTAACCTATCCAAGTCACTCTGCAGCCTCATAGCATCCTCCTCGCAGCTCACACTGCCACCCAACTTAGTGTCATCCGCAAATTTGGAGATACTACATTTAATCCCCTCGTCTAAATCATTAATGTACAATGTAAACAGCTGGGGCCCCAGCACAGAACCTTGCGGTACCCCACTAGTCACTGCCTGCCATTCTGAAAAGTACCCATTTACTCCTACTCTTTGCTTCCTGTCTGACAACCAGTTCTCAATCCACGTCAGCACATTACCCCCAATCCCATGTGCTTTAACTTTGCACATTAATCTCTTGTGTGGGACCTTGTCGAAAGCCTTCTGAAAGTCCAAATATACCACATCAACTGGTTCTCCTTTGTCCACTTTACTGGAAACATCCTCAAAAAATTCCAGAAGATTTGTCAAGCATGATTTCCCCTTCACAAATCCATGCTGACTTGGACCTATCATGTCACCATTTTCCAAATGCGCTGCTATGACATCCTTAATAATTGATTCCATCATTTTACCCACTACTGAGGTCAGGCTGACCGGTCTATAATTTCCTGTTTTCTCTCTCCCTCCTTTTTTAAAAAGTGGGGTTACATTGGCTACCCTCCACTGGATAGGAACTGATCCAGAGTCAATGGAATGTTGGAAAATGACTGTCAATGCATCCGCTATTTCCAAGGCCACCTCCTTAAGTACTCTGGGATGCAGTCCATCAGGCCCTGGGGATTTATCGGCCTTCAATCCCATCAATTTCCCCAACACAATTTCCCGACTAATAAGGATTTCCCTCAGTTCCTCCTCCCTACTAGACCCTCTGACCCCTTTTATATCCGGAAGGTTGTTTGTGTCCTCCTTCGTGAATACTGAACCAAAGTACTTGTTCAATTGGTCTGCCATTTCTTTGTTCCCCGTTATGACTTCCCCTGATTCTGACTGCAGGGGACCTACGTTTGTCTTTACTAACCTTTTTCTCTTTACATACCTATAGAAACTAGAAACTTTTGCAATTCGCCTTAATTTTCCCTGCAAGCTTCTTCTCGTACTCCATTTTCCCTGCCCTAATCAAACCCTTTGTCCTCCTCTGCTGAGTTCTAAATTACTCCCAGTCCCCAGGTTCGCTGCTATTTCTGGCCAATTTGTATGCCACTTCCTTGGCTTTAATATTATCCCTGATTTCCCTAGATAGCCACGGTTGAGCCACCTTCCCTTTTTTATTTTTACGCCAGACAAGAATGTACAATTGTTGTAGTTAATCCATGCGGTCTCTAAATGTCTGCCATTGCCCATCCACAGTCAACCCCTTCAGTATCATTCGCCAATCTATCCTAGCCAATTCACGCCTCATACCTTCAAAGTTACCCTTCTTTAAGACAGATGCAAAGTACTCATTTAGTACCCCCGCCATGCCTTCTGCCTCCGCAGGAAGATCTTTTTGGTCTCTAATCGGTCCCTCCCTTCCTTTGACTACCCTTTGTGTTTATAAAAGACTTTTGGGTTACCTGCTGATCTGTTCTCTCTCACTCTCTTTTCCCTTTTTCAGTTCCCTCTGTACTTTTTATATTCAGCCTGGTTCTCCGCTGAATTATGAACTGTATAATTGTCATAGGCCTTGTTTTTCTGTCTCGTTTTAATCTCTATATCTTTAGTCATCCTGGGAGCTCTAGCTTTGAATGCCTTTCCTTTCCCCTCGTGAGAATGTGTCTATTCTGTACCTGAACTATCTCCACTTTGAAGGCCTCCTATTGCTCACTTACTGTTTTATCTGCCAATCTATCATTCCAATCATCATGGGCCAGATCCCTCTTCAACTCACTGAAATTAACCCTCCCCCAGTTGAATATTTTCACATTTGATTTTTTGTTGGCCTTTTCCCTAAATAGAAAAGCGAAATATTATTTAAATAGAGAGAGACTACAGAATGCTGCAGTACAGAGGGACCTGGGGGTCCTTGTACATGAAACACAAACAGTATGCAGGTACAGCAAGTGATCAGGAAGGCCAATGGAATGTTGGCCTTTATTGCAAGGGGGATAGAGTATAAAAGCAGAGAAGTCCTGCTACAACTGTACAGGGTATTGGTGAGACCACACCTGGAGTACTGCATACAGTTTTGGTCTCCTTATTGAAGGAGCGCTATACTTGCATTGGAGGCTGTTCAGAGAAGGTTCACTAGGTTGATTCCTGGGATGAAGGGGTTGTCTTATGAGGAAAGGTTCAGCAGGTTGGGCCTGTACCCATTGGAGTTTAGAAGAATGAGAGGTGATCTTATAGGATTCTGACGGTCGATGCAGAGAGGATGTTTCCCCTCGTGGGGGAATCTAGAACTAGGGGGTATAATTTCAGAATAAGGGGTCGCCCATTTAAGACGGAGATGAGGAGGAATTTCTTCTCTGAGGGTCGTGAATCTTTGGAATTCTCTCCCCGGAGGCTGGGCCATTGAATGTATTTAAGGCGGAGATAGACAGATTCTTGAACTATAGGCGAGTCGAGGGTTATGGGGAGTGGGCAGGGAAGTGGAGCTGAGTCCATGATCAGTTCAGCCATGATCTTATTGAATGGTGGAGCAGGCTCGAGGGGCCGTATGACCTACTGTTCCTATTTCTATGTTTGTATGTTCTTATTCTGAACCTAATATTGTGATCACTGTTTCTCAAAAGCTCCTCCACTGACACAGGCTCCACTTGCCCCAGTGTTAGATCCAGCATTGCTTCCTTCCTCATTGGGCTAGAAATATACAAGTATATAAATGCAGGTTCTTTGGCTTTTTCTCATTCCCACCGGCTCTAAACGTTTTAAGCGACACTTTCTTCATTCTGGGTAATGATTGTCTGTTTCCACTTCCTCCCCCCTTCTCAGAACTGGTGAGCGTCTGTGGGAGGATGAGTGCGGTGTGTCGGAGATCCTGCATCGACTTCACCCTGCCCAAGATCGAGGAGAGTGAAGCGGAGCCGGAGTCGGCCACGACCTTCGGGGAGCCGGTGGGACAAGGGACCCCGCCGTTCCAGGAGCTGGGAAGATTCCTCGGAAAAGTCAAGATCATAAAAATGGGCCGACTGGAAGTGTTACCGACCCAACCTGTCGAGGTGCGTTCCGCTCTTTCTCCATCGCTCGCTCTCTTCCTCACCTGGGCCCCTGGAACCTCTACCTCAACCCCTCCGTCTCTCCCTGACCCTCTCCGCCTCTCCCTCAACCCCTCTCCCTCAACCCCTCCGCCACTCCCTCGACCCCTCCGCCACTCCCTCCACCCCTCCGCCACTCCCTCCACCCCTCCGCCTCTCCCTCAACCCCTCCGCCTCTCCCTCGACCCCTCCGCCTCTCCCTCCACCCCTCCGCCTCTCCCTCAACCCCTCCGCCTCTCCCTCGACCCCTCCGCCACTCCCTCCACCCCTCCGCCACTCCCTCCACCCCTCCGCCTCTCCCTCGACCCCTCCGCCTCTCCCTCGACCCCTCCGCCTCTCCCTCGACCCCTCCGCCTCTCCCTCCACCCCTCCGCCACTCCCTCAACCCATCTCCCTCAACCTGACCCTCTCCGCCTCTCCCTCAACCCATCTCCCTCAACCCCTCCGCCTCTCCCTCGACCCCTCCGCCTCTCCCTCCACCCCTCCGCCTCTCCCTGACCCTCTCCGCCTCTCCATCAACCCCTCTCCCTCGACCCCTCCGCCTCTCCCTCCACCTCTCCGCCTCTCCCTCAACCCCTCTCCCTGACCCCCTCCGCCTCTCCCTCCACCCCTCCGCCTCTCCCTCCACCCCTCCGCCTCTCCCTCCACCCCTCCGCCTCTCCCTCCACCCGTCCGCCTCTCCCTCCACCCGTCCGCCTCTCCCTCCACCCGTCCGCCTCTCCCTCCACCCCTCCGCCTCTCCCTGAACCCCTCCGCCTCTCCCTGGACCCCTCCGCCTCTCCCTGGACCCCTCCGCCTCTCCCTGGACCCCTCCGCCTCTCCCTGGACCCCTCCGCCTCTCCCTGGACCCCTCCGCCTCTCCCTGGACCCCTCTGCCTCTTCACCTTTCCCTAAACTTCTCCACCTCTCCTTCCTCCTTCGAGACGCTCCTTACAACCTACCTCCTTGATCAAACTTTTGCTCACCTGCTCTAAAATCTCCTGAAGTGTGTCGGTGTCAGATTTTGTCGGATAATCGCCTTGGGGCATTCTTGCCGCTCTGTAAATGCAGGCTATTGGTGTTGCCCTAGTGCGGCTCTCTCTGTCACTCATCAGTTGACTGTCCCTCAAGAGGGAGTAGGGTGGGAGAGGACAGTCATAGAATCATAGAAATTTACAGCTCGGAAGGATGCCATTTCGGCCCATTGTGTCCGCGTCGGCCGACAAAGAGCTACCCAGCCTAATCCCACTTTCCAGCTCTTGGTCCGTAGCCCTGCAGGTTACAGCACTTCAGGTGCACATCCAAGTATCTTTTAAATGTGGTGAGGGTTTCTGTCTCTACCACCCTTTCAGGCAGTGAGTTCCCGACCCCCACCGCCCTCTAGGTGAAAGAATTTCCCCTCAAATCCCCTCTAAACCTCCCCCCATTTACTTTAAATCTATACCCCCTGGTAGTTGACCCCTCTGCCAAGGGAAACCGGTCCTTCCTATCCACTCTATACACTTCAATCAGGTCTCCCCTCGGCTTCCTCTGTTCCAAAGAAAACAGACCCAGCATCTCCAATCTTTCCTCATAGCCAAAACTCTCCAGTCCAGGCAACATTCTTGTAAATCTCCTCTGCACCCTTTCCAGTGCAATCACATCTTTCCTGTAATGTGAACAGAACTGCACACTGTACTCCAACTTTGGCCTAACCAGTGTTTTATACAGTTCAAGCATAACCACCTTGCCCTTGTATTCCATGCCTCGACTAATAAAGGCAAGTATTCCATATGGCTTCTTAACCACCTTATCTACTTGGCCTGCTACCTTTAAGGATCTGTGGACCTGCACTCCAAGGTCCCTTTGTTCCTCTACATTTTTTAGTGTCGTACCATTTAATGTGTATTCCCTTGTATTGTTAGCCCTCCCCAAATGCATTATCTCACACTTCGGATTGAATTCCATTTGCCACTGTTCTGACCAGTTGATTGATATCTTCCTGCAGTCTGCAGCTTTCTTCTTCATTATCAACCACACAGCCGATTTTAGTATCATCTGCAAACTTCTTAATCATACCCCCTATATTCAAGTCTAGATCAAAGATGTATGCCACAAAAAGGAAGGGACCCAGTACTGAGCCCTGTGAACTCCAATGGATACAGCCTTCCAGTCGCATAAACATCCATCAACCATTACCCTTTGCTTTCTGCCTCTGAGCCAATTTTGGATCCAACTTGCCACTTTGTCCTGGATCCTATGGGCTTTTACTTTCGTGACCAGTCTGCCATGTGGGACCTTATCAAAAGCCTTGCTAAAATTCATACACACTGCCTTCATCGACCCTCCTGGTTACCTCCTTGAAAAATTCAATCAAGTTAGTCAGACATGACCTTCCCATAACAAATCCATCCTGACTGTCCTTGATTAATCCATGTATTTCCAAATGAAGATTTATCCTGTCCCTCAGGATTTTTTCCAATAATTTTCCCACTACCGAGGTTAGGCTGACTGGCCTGTAATTATCCGGTCTATCCCTTTATCCTTTTTTAAACAAAGGTACCACATTAGCAGTCCACCAGTCCTCTGGCACCACACCTGTAGCCAGAGAGGATTGGAAAATGATGGTCAGAGCCTCTGCTATTTCCTCTTTTGCTTCTCTTAACAGCCTGGGATACATTTCATCCGGGCCTGGGGATTTATCCACTTCCAAAGCTGCTAAGCCCCTTAATATTCCTCTCCATGATTATCTCGTCTAATATTTCACACTCCTCCTCCCTCATTGCAAAGTCTGCATCGCCCCTCTCTTTTGTGAAAACAGGTGTAAAGTATTCAGTAAAAAACTTCTGCCTCCATGCACAGATTTCTTTATGGCCTCTAATAGGCCTCACCCTTTCACTAGTTATCCTCTTAATGTATTGATAAAACATCTTGGGTTTTCCCTGATTTTACTTGCCAACATTATTTCATGCTCTCTCTTTGCTTTCCTGATATATTTTTTAATTGCACCCTGCACTTATACTCCTCTAGAGTCTCTGCAGTGTTGAGGTCTCGGTATCTGTCAGAAGCTTCCCTTTTTTCCATTACCTTACCCTGCATGTCCCTTGATACCCAGGGGGCCCTAGATTTGTTAGCCCCACCTTTCTTCTTTAAGGGACCATACTTGCTCTGTACCCTCAGGATCTCCTCTTTGAATGCCTCCCACTGCTCTGACACTCATTTACCATCATGTAGCCATTTCCACTCCACTTTGGCCAAATCCCATCTCCCCTCAGCAAAATTGGCTTTGCGCCAATTGAGAACTTTTTATTTCCTGGTCCACCTTTGTCCTTTTCCAGACCTACCCTAAATCTGACTGAATTATGATCACTACCACCAAAATGCTCTCCCACTGATACCCCTTCCACCTGCCCCTCTTCATTCCCCCAAAACCAAGGCCAGAACCGCCCCCTCCCTTGTTGGTCTTGATACTTACTGGCTAAAGAAGTTCTCCAGAATGCATTTTAGGAATTCCGCACCCTCTGTACCATTCACACTGTGTTTTTCCCAGATAATATTAGGGTAGTTGAAATCCCCCACTATTACAGTTCTATAGCTTTTACACTTGGCAGCAAAATTTGCCCACGCATTTGTTCTTCTATCTCCCTCTGACTGTTTGGGGGTCTATAGTACACTCCCAGTAGTGTGATCGCCCCTTTTTTGTTCTTCAGTTCTACCCAAATGGCCTCGTTTGACCCCCCTCTAACATATCATCCCTTCTCACAACTGTAATTGTTTCTTTAATCATAGTCATAGAATGATATGGCACAGGAAGCCATTGGGCCCGTTGAGCCCATGCTGGCTCTCTGCAAGAGCACTTCAGCTAGTCCCACTACCCCGGCCTTTCCCCTTAGCCCTTTCAGGTACTTATCCAATTCCCTTTAGAAAGCAGTGATCGAGTCTGCCTCCACCACCCTTTCAGGCAGTGCATTCTGGATTCTAACCACTCGCTGCGTAAAAACATTTGTTCTTATGTCGCCTTTGGTTCTTTTGCCAATCACTTTAAATCTGTGTCCTCTGGTTCTCGACCCTTCTGCCAATGGGAACAATTTCTCTCTATCTACTGTGTAGACCCCTCATGGTTTTGAGCACCTCTATCAAATCTCCTCTCCATTTGTGCAGATTTTTGCGATGGGATTAAATGGGAAGGGGGCTCCCCACCACTGGGTGGGGCCCATTGATCAGGGTCTGTGGGAGGAGCTAGCTGGCCCTCCTGATGCCGCCTGCACTTGGGGTATGGGCACTGCTGACACAGACTCATCACATCGGCCTCCAGCAGCCAGAAGCAGGGGCCCGATGAGCAGAAACCTGCGGTTTGTTATCTAAAGCGGTTGGCGGAAACACAGCCGGAGATTAAAGCCACTCGGTGTCGCTGTCCAAACCTTGACCAGCCCTGGTGGCGGCTGGCTGACCTTGTGACCCTTGGGCAGAGTGACCATTGACCTGTGACCCTTGGGCAGAGTGACCATTGACCTGTGACCCTTGGGCAGAGTGACCATTGACCGTGACCACCATCATCATCATAGGCAGCCCTCGGAATCGAGGAAGACTTGCTTCCACTCTAAAAATGAGTCCTTAGGTGGCTGAACAGTCCAATACGGGAATTACAGTCTCTGTCACAGGTGGGACAGACAGTGGTTGAGGGAAGGGGAGGGTGGGACTGGTTTGCCGCACGCTCTCTCCGCTGCCTGCGCTTGGTTTCTGCATGCTCTCCATTGACCTGATGAGGTTTGCTTTTGGGATCATAATGTCGGTTTTCTTCTTCCATTTCTGCCCTTTAGATCTCATTGAATGATGTGGTCCTTAATTATGAAGGTCAGTGACAGACTTAGAATAAATAAGGTTTCCTGGATTATTGTTAAACCGGGAGAGGGGGAGGGAGCAGAGCCAGAGAGGGGGAGGGAGCGGGTAGGGAGCTGAGGAGGGGGATGAAGTGGGAGAGGGAGGGAGCTGGGAGTGGAGCCAGGAAAGGGGAGGGTGTTTATTTGTGTGCCTTTATGAACTCTAGACCACCATCTCTGGGACCGGTGCCACAGACGGCCCGGCAAGCAGTGGAACACACCGCTCTCCCCAATCTCTGCCGGCTCCCTCTGGGAGAGTGAGGGGAATGCAATCTCTCTCCTTGTGAAGGGGTTCAGACCGGGGGGTCGGGGAGGGCGGAGAGAGCCCAGGGGTGGGGGTGAGAAACCGAGATCGGTGAGTGGGTGTGGGGGAATGGGTGAGAGACTGGGATCGATGGGGGGATGGGGGGGGAGTGGGTGAGAGACTGGGATTGATGGGGGGGGGAGTGGGTGAGAGACTGGGATCGATGGGGGGATGGGGGGGGAGTGGGTGAGAGACTGGGATCGATGGGGGGGGAGTGGGTGAGAGACTGGGATTGGTGAATGGGGGAGAGGGGGGGAGTGGGTGAGAGACTGGGATCGATGGGGGGATGGGGGGGGAGTGGGTGAGAGACTGGGATCGATTGGGGGGGGGGATTGGGTGAGAGACTGGGATCGATGGGGGGGGAGTGGGTGAGAGACTGGGATTGGTGAATGGGGGAGGGGGGGAGTGGGTGAGAGACTGGGATCGATGGGGGGGAGTGGGTGAGAGACTGGGATTGGTGAATGGGGGAGGGGGGAGTGGGTGAGAGACTGGGATCGATGAGGGGAGGGGGCAGTGGGTGAGAGACTGGGATCGATGAGGGGAGGGGGCAGTGGGTGAGAGACTGGGATCAATGGGGGAATGGGGGTGGAGTGGGTGAGAGACTGGGATCGATG
>NW_027250986.1:10000-12500 GCF_044704955.1 Pristiophorus japonicus
TTTGGTCGGGCTTCAAAAACGGCAGCCCGAGGCCTGGCAGAGGCCGGGGCATGTCCCCGGTCGCGCCAGGCGGCTCGCGCGACCCGATTAGGCCCCGAAAGGAGTCGGGAAATCGGCAGACCTGCCCGAGTTCAGCCCGGGGGGGGCGGGGGGCAGGTCGGTTCGGCTCAAATCATTAACCAAAGCCGAGACTTGGTCTCGCTGGCGCAACCGAAGTGCCAGGCTGGATAACTCATTAACCAGAAGGCGGCTGGAGGCAGGCAGGGCTGATGGCTGAGGCCGGGTGGAGGCCACCCGCGGCCGGGAAAGTCAAAAGTCCCGTTGTGTGGAAGTCTATGAGGTCAGATTCGGCCGCCTTACCGGGCCTGCGGTTGATGGTTTCCCGCTTGGGCAAGCGAGTCGGCCCGGCAAAGTGGCCACTTGCATTTTCTGGCAAGTGTCTGCGAACAACGTTAATGAGTTGAACCTCGGCAATTGTCGGAAGTCCCGATGAAGAAATGAAAATGCCCCTTTTGCGGGGATTTGGATGCTCATGGCCGGCAGCAGGTGGCCCGACGCCCCGCCAACTTGACACTTGTCATTTCTGTCCTTGGGGGTTGGCGGGGTATCTGCACAGAGGTAGGAGGTGGCAGAATCGAGACTTGGTGAGTTTTCCAAACAAACGTCTCGAGCCTCCAGGTCTGCAGAGACCGACCAGGGCTGCCGCCGAACCGACTATTCACCCTTTTTGGGCGGGAATTTATTCCCTTTTTGCCCATTTTTCGGGTTTTTGGTCGGGCTTCAAAAGCGGCTGCCCGAGGACTGGCAGAGGCCGGGGCATGGGCCCCGATCGCGCCAGGCGGCTCGCGCGACCCGATTAGGCCCCGAAAGGAGTCGGGAAATCGGCAGACCTGCCCGAGTTCAGCCCGCGGTGGCGGGGGGCAGGTCGGTTCGGCTCAAATCATTAACCAAAGCCGAGACTTGGTCTCGCTGGCGCAACCGAAGTGCCAGGCTGGATAACTCATTAACCAGAAGGCGGCTGGAGGCAGGCAGGGCTGATGGCTGAGGCCGGGTGGAGGCCACCCGCGGCCGGGAAAGTCAAAAGTCCCGTTGTGTGGAAGTCTATGAGGTCAGATTCGGCCGCCTTACCGGGCCTTCGGTTGATGGTTTCCCGCTTGGGCAAGCGAGTCGGCCCGGCAAAGTGGCCACTTGCATTTTCTGGCAAGTGTCTGCGAACAACGTTAATGAGTTGAACCTTGGAAATTGCCGGAAGTCCCGATGAAGAAATGAAAATGCCCCTTTTGCGGGGATTTGGATGCTCATGGCCGGCAGCAGGTGGCCCGACGCCCCGCCAACTTGACACTTGTCATTTCTGTCCTTGGGGGTTGGCGGGGTATCTGCACAGAGGTAGGAGGTGGCAGAATCGAGACTTGGTGAGTTTTCCAAACAAACGTCTCGAGCCTCCAGGTCTGCAGAGACCGACCAGGGCTGCCGCCCAACCGACTATTCACCCTTTATGGGCGGGAATTTATTCCCTTTTTGCCCATTTTTCGGGTTTTTGGTCGGGCTTCAAAAGCGGCTGCCCGAGGACTGGCAGAGGCCGGGGCATGGGCCCCGATCGCGCCAGGCGGCTCGCGCGACCCGATTAGGCCCCGAAAGGAGTCGGGAAATCGGCAGACCTGCCCGAGTTCAGCCCGCGGTGGCGGGGGGCAGGTCGGTTCGGCTCAAATCATTAACCAAAGCCGAGACTTGGTCTCGCTGGCGCAACCGAAGTGCCAGGCTGGATAACTCATTAACCAGAAGGCGGCTAGAGGCAGGCAGGGCTGATGGCTGAGGCCGGGTGGAGGCCACCCGCGGCCGGGAAAGTCAAAAGTCCCGTTGTGTGGAAGTCTATGAGGTCAGATTCGGCCGGCTTACCGGGCCTTCGGTTGATGGTTTCCCGCTTGGGCAAGCGAGTCGGCCCGGCAAAGTGGCCACTTGCATTTTCTGGCAAGTGTCTGCGAACAACGTTAATGAGTTGAACCTTGGAAATTGCCGGAAGTCCCGATGAAGAAATGAAAATGCCCCTTTTGCGGGGATTTGGATGCTCATGGCCGGCAGCAGGTGGCCCGACGCCCCGCCAACTTGACACTTGTCATTTCTGTCCTTGGGGGTTGGCGGGGTGCCCGGAGATTTTCGGGAACACGATTTTCAGAACATTTTTACGACAGCGGGTACACTTTGAAAGCGCCCGAAAAGTGATGCTTTGCTGAAAGGTGCTCAATCTCAGGAAAGAGACCTTTGAAAAGAGCACTTGGAAAGTCACAAAATGAACGGTGTGCGAGACTTGGAACAATTTTGACAAAGTCTTTTGTTGTACTTTTCAAACTCTTTGGTGTTTTGCTGAAATCGTACTCTGGGAGCCAGCAGCCCCGCTTGTACCCGTGCCCGGCTCTCAGGACAGACTAGTTTCCAACGGCCCTCCGTCTTTGCGCAACAAAGGACGCTGTCTGTCACAGATGCAAGCCCCTGAGTGAGGGAA
>NW_027250986.1:22500-25000 GCF_044704955.1 Pristiophorus japonicus
TCTGCTGCGTCATTGGGGGTGCATCTTGTAACCTGTGCCGGGCAGCCAGGGATGCTGGATGGCGGAGCGGCCTGCAAGCCGAGCGCCTTTCTTCGGAAGCGGGCTTGATCGGCCAGCCGGCGGGTGGAAAACTTCGGTCGGCCAGTTCTGGCTGTCTGATGCGGCCGGGGCCGAAATGCGGATCTCTCCGCCGTCCCGTGTCGGACCGCTGTCGGCCATACCTCGTTGGAAAGCGGCGGCGGCGCCGCAGGCGGCGGTGTCAGCCCGCTCCCGCATGGACGAGGCACGGCGTCGCTAGGCCGCTTGGCCCGCCGGGCAACCGGCATCCGCTGCAGTCTTTGGGCAGTAACATGACGACGCAACGTGGCAACTGGCGCGGGTAAAGAGCGTCCGCTGCGGCCGGACGGGTCGCACCGGAGGCCAGCGACGGCGTGCGGCCGGCTCTTTGGCCGGCGGAGGTGCAGCCGTTGGCTGGAGACCGCTTTCCGACGGCTATCTCCGCTGGTGGGCCAGCTGTGCTCGTCGGGTGCGCGGCGCGGGGAAGAGGAAGGCAAGCGGCATCGAACGCTACCACATTCCTGCGGGCCGACCCGAAGCCGAGCGCGCTGGAAGTCCGCGAAATGCAACCGGAGAAGAAAGTCTGAATGTGGCAACTGATGAACTGAAAATTGTCGGCGGCAAATGGTTAACCAAATGGGTTGAAGGTGGCAAACCATTAACCGAAAACTCTGGCAAATGGTTAACCGGCGTGTTAAGATGGTATCTTTAATAAAAGACGGAAATGACGAAGCCAACATAGCCAAACGAAGGCGGGGACGTTAGTGTGGCAGAAGGGCATGTCTTTAAGCCGTCGGGCGAATGTCCCTGCCAGTTGGAATCTTTTCGGGAAAAAGGGTGAAAAAATCGGAAAGGCCTAGCCGTCCGCCGTGGGGTGCGTTCGCTCGGGCTCGGCCAGCCGCGTCGATGGGTGCCGGAACGGTGCGGCTGCGCTCCGGGAGTGCGGAGATACGGCCTGTCAAGTTTCGTCCCGGAAGTCTGGATGGAGCTAAATCCGAAGCCGTTTGCGGGAAATTAGTTCCAGGGCTCGGCGACCGAAGTCAAATCCGTCCCGCCAACTTGACACTTGTCATTTCTGTCCTTGGGGGTTGGCGGGGTACCTGCACAGAGGTAGGAGGTGGCTGATCGAGAATTGGTGAGTTTTCCAAAGTCACGTCTCGAGCCTCCAGGTCTGCAGAGACCGACCAGGGCTGCCGCCCAACCGACTATTCACCCTTTTTGGGCGGGAATTTTTTCCATTTTTGTCCATTTTTCGGGTTTTTGGTCGGGCTTCAAAAACGGCAGCCCGAGGCCTGGCAGAGGCCGGGGCATGTCCCCGGTCGCGCCAGGCGGCTCGCGCGACCCGATTAGGCCCCGAAAGGAGTCGGGAAATCGGCAGACCTGCCCGAGTTCAGCCCGGGGGAGGCGGGGGGCAGGTCGGTTCGGCTCAAATCATTAACCAAAGCCGAGACTTGGTCTCGCTGGCGCAACCGAAGTGCCAGGCTGGATAACTCATTAACCAGAAGGCGGCTGGAGGCAGGCAGGGCTGATGGCTGAGGCCGGGTGGAGGCCACCCGCGGCCGGGAAAGTCAAAAGTCCCGTTGTGTGGAAGTCTATGAGGTCAGATTCGGCCGCCTTACCGGGCCTGCGGTTGATGGTTTCCCGCTTGGGCAAGCGAGTCGGCCCGGCAAAGTGGCCACTTGCATTTTCTGGCAAGTGTCTGCGAACAACGTTAATGAGTTGAACCTCGGCAATTGTCGGAAGTCCCGATGAAGAAATGAAAATGCCCCTTTTGCGGGGATTTGGATGCTCATGGCCGGCAGCAGGTGGCCCGACGCCCCGCCAACTTGACACTTGTCATTTCTGTCCTTGGGGGTTGGCGGGGTATCTGCACAGAGGTAGGAGGTGGCAGAATCGAGACTTGGTGAGTTTTCTAAACAAACGTCTCGAGCCTCCAGGTCTGCAGAGACCGACCAGGGCTGCCGCCCAACCGACTATTCACCCTTTTTGGGCGGGAATTTATTCCCTTTTTGCCCATTTTTCGGGTTTTTGGTCGGGCTTCAAAAGCGGCTGCCCGAGGCCTGGCAGAGGCCGGGGCATGGTCCCCGATCGCGCCAGGCGGCTCGCGCGACGCGATTAGGCCCCGAAAGGAGTCGGGAAATCGGCAGACCTGCCCGAGTTCAGCCCGCGGGGGCGGGGGGCAGGTCGGTTCGGCTCAAATCATTAACCAAAGCCGAGACTTGGTCTCGCTGGCGCAACCGAAGTGCCAGGCTGGATAACTCATTAACCAGAAGGCGGCTGGAGGCAGGCAGGGCTGATGGCTGAGGCCGGGTGGAGGCCACCCGCGGCCGGGAAAGTCAAAAGTCCCGTTGTGTGGAAGTCTATGAGGTCAGATTCGGCCGCCTTACCGGGCCTTCGGTTGATGGTTTCCCGCTTGGGCAAGCGAGTCGGCCCGGCAAAGTGG
>NW_027250986.1:37500-42500 GCF_044704955.1 Pristiophorus japonicus
GAGGCCAGCGACGGCGTGCGGCCGGCTCTTTGGCCGGCGGAGGTGCAGCCGTTGGCTGGAGACCGCTTTCCGACGGCTATCTCCGCTGGTGGGCCAGCTGTGCTCGTCGGGTGCGCGGCGCGGGGAAGAGGAAGGCAAGCGGCATCGAACGCTACCACATTCCTGCGGGCCGACCCGAAGCCGAGCGCGCTGGAAGTCCGCGAAATGCAACCGGAGAAGAAAGTCTGAATGTGGCAACTGATGAACTGAAAATTGTCGGCGGCAAATGGTTAACCAAATGGGTTGAAGGTGGCAAACCATTAACCGAAAACTCTGGCAAATGGTTAACCGGCGTGTTAAGATGGTATCTTTAATAAAAGACGGAAATGACGAAGCCAACATAGCCAAACGAAGGCGGGGACGTTAGTGTGGCAGAAGGGCATGTCTTTAAGCCGTCGGGCGAATGTCCCTGCCAGTTGGAATCTTTTCGGGAAAAAGGGTGAAAAAATCGGAAAGGCCTAGCCGTCCGCCGTGGGGTGCGTTCGCTCGGGCTCGGCCAGCCGCGTCGATGGGTGCCGGAACGGTGCGGCTGCGCTCCGGGAGTGCGGAGATACGGCCTGTCAAGTTTCGTCCCGGAAGTCTGGATGGAGCTAAATCCGAAGCCGTTTGCGGGAAATTAGTTCCAGGGCTCGGCGACCGAAGTCAAATCCGTCCCGCCAACTTGACACTTGTCATTTCTGTCCTTGGGGGTTGGCGGGGTACCTGCACAGAGGTAGGAGGTGGCTGATCGAGAATTGGTGAGTTTTCCAAAGTCACGTCTCGAGCCTCCAGGTCTGCAGAGACCGACCAGGGCTGCCGCCCAACCGACTATTCACCCTTTTTGGGCGGGAATTTTTTCCATTTTTGTCCATTTTTCGGGTTTTTGGTCGGGCTTCAAAAACGGCAGCCCGAGGCCTGGCAGAGGCCGGGGCATGTCCCCGGTCGCGCCAGGCGGCTCGCGCGACCCGATTAGGCCCCGAAAGGAGTCGGGAAATCGGCAGACCTGCCCGAGTTCAGCCCGGGGGAGGCGGGGGGCAGGTCGGTTCGGCTCAAATCATTAACCAAAGCCGAGACTTGGTCTCGCTGGCGCAACCGAAGTGCCAGGCTGGATAACTCATTAACCAGAAGGCGGCTGGAGGCAGGCAGGGCTGATGGCTGAGGCCGGGTGGAGGCCACCCGCGGCCGGGAAAGTCAAAAGTCCCGTTGTGTGGAAGTCTATGAGGTCAGATTCGGCCGCCTTACCGGGCCTGCGGTTGATGGTTTCCCGCTTGGGCAAGCGAGTCGGCCCGGCAAAGTGGCCACTTGCATTTTCTGGCAAGTGTCTGCGAACAACGTTAATGAGTTGAACCTCGGCAATTGTCGGAAGTCCCGATGAAGAAATGAAAATGCCCCTTTTGCGGGGATTTGGATGCTCATGGCCGGCAGCAGGTGGCCCGACGCCCCGCCAACTTGACACTTGTCATTTCTGTCCTTGGGGGTTGGCGGGGTATCTGCACAGAGGTAGGAGGTGGCAGAATCGAGACTTGGTGAGTTTTCCAAACAAACGTCTCGAGCCTCCAGGTCTGCAGAGACCGACCAGGGCTGCCGCCCAACCGACTATTCACCCTTTTTGGGCGGGAATTTATTCCCTTTTTGCCCATTTTTCGGGTTTTTGGTCGGGCTTCAAAAGCGGCTGCCCGAGGCCTGGCAGAGGCCGGGGCATGGGCCCCGATCGCGCCAGGCGGCACGCGCGACCCGATTAGGCCCCGAAAGGAGTCGGGAAATCGGCAGACCTGCCCGACTTCAGCCCGCGGGGGCGGGGGGCAGGTCGGTTCGGCTCAAATCATTAACCAAAGCCGAGACTTGGTCTCGCTGGCGCAACCGAAGTGCCAGGCTGGATAACTCATTAACCAGAAGGCGGCTGGAGGCAGGCAGGGCTGATGGCTGAGGCCGGGTGGAGGCCACCCGCGGCCGGGAAAGTCAAAAGTCCCGTTGTGTGGAAGTCTATGAGGTCAGATTCGGCCGCCTTACCGGGCCTTCGGTTGATGGTTTCCCGCTTGGGCAAGCGAGTCGGCCCGGCAAAGTGGCCACTTGCATTTTCTGGCAAGTGTCTGCGAACAACGTTAATGAGTTGAACCTTGGAAATTGCCGGAAGTCCCGATGAAGAAATGAAAATGCCCCTTTTGCGGGGATTTGGATGCTCATGGCCGGCAGCAGGTGGCCCGACGCCCCGCCAACTTGACACTTGTCATTTCTGTCCTTGGGGGTTGGCGGGGTATCTGCACAGAGGTAGGAGGTGGCAGAATCGAGACTTGGTGAGTTTTCCAAACAAACGTCTCGAGCCTCCAGGTCTGCAGAGACCGACCAGGGCTGCCGCCCAACCGACTATTCACCCTTTTTGGGCGGGAATTTATTCCCTTTTTGCCCATTTTTCGGGTTTTTGGTCGGGCTTCAAAAGCGGCTGCCCGAGGCCTGGCAGAGGCCGGGGCATGGGCCCCGATCGCGCCAGGCGGCTCGCGCGACCCGATTAGGCCCCGAAAGGAGTCGGGAAATCGGCAGACCTTGCCGAGTTCAGCCCGCGGTGGCGGGGGGCAGGTCGGTTCGGCTCAAATCATTAACCAAAGCCGAGACTTGGTCTCGCTGGCGCAACCGAAGTGCCAGGCTGGATAACTCATTAACCAGAAGGCGGCTGGAGGCAGGCAGGGCTGATGGCTGAGGCCGGGTGGAGGCCACCCGCGGCCGGGAAAGTCAAAAGTCCCGTTGTGTGGAAGTCTATGAGGTCAGATTCGGCCGCCTTACCGGGCCTTCGGTTGATGGTTTCCCGCTTGGGCAAGCGAGTCGGCCCGGCAAAGTGGCCACTTGCATTTTCTGGCAAGTGTCTGCGAACAACGTTAATGAGTTGAACCTTGGAAATTGCCGGAAGTCCCGATGAAGAAATGAAAATGCCCCTTTTGCGGGGATTTGGATGCTCATGGCCGGCAGCAGGTGGCCCGACGCCCCGCCAACTTGACACTTGTCATTTCTGTCCTTGGGGGTTGGCGGGGTATCTGCACAGAGGTAGGAGGTGGCAGAATCGAGACTTGGTGAGTTTTCCAAACAAACGTCTCGAGCCTCCAGGTCTGCAGAGACCGACCAGGGCTGCCGCCCAACCGACTATTCACCCTTTTTGGGCGGGAATTTATTCCCTTTTTGCCCATTTTTCGGGTTTTTGGTCGGGCTTCAAAAGCGGCTGCCCGAGGCCTGGCAGAGGCCGGGGCATGGTCCCCGATCGCGCCAGGCGGCTCGCGCGACCCGATTAGGCCCCGAAAGGAGTCGGGAAATCGGCAGACCTGCCCGAGTTCAGCCCGGGGGGGGCGGGGGGCAGGTCGGTTCGGCTCAAATCATTAACCAAAGCCGAGACTTGGTCTCGCTGGCGCAACCGAAGTGCCAGGCTGGATAACTCATTAACCAGAAGGCGGCTGGAGGCAGGCAGGGCTGATGGCTGAGGCCGGGTGGAGGCCACCCGCGGCCGGGAAAGTCAAAAGTCCCGTTGTGTGGAAGTCTATGAGGTCAGATTCGGCCGCCTTACCGGGCCTGCGGTTGATGGTTTCCCGCTTGGGCAAGCGAGTCGGCCCGGCAAAGTGGCCACTTGCATTTTCTGGCAAGTGTCTGCGAACAACGTTAATGAGTTGAACCTCGGCAATTGTCGGAAGTCCCGATGAAGAAATGAAAATGCCCCTTTTGCGGGGATTTGGATGCTCATGGCCGGCAGCAGGTGGCCCGACGCCCCGCCAACTTGACACTTGTCATTTCTGTCCTTGGGGGTTGGCGGGGTATCTGCACAGAGGTAGGAGGTGGCAGAATCGAGACTTGGTGAGTTTTCCAAACAAACGTCTCGAGCCTCCAGGTCTGCAGAGACCGACCAGGGCTGCCGCCCAACCGACTATTCACCCTTTTTGGGCGGGAATTTTTCCATTTTTGTCCATTTTTCGGGTTTTTGTCGGGCTTCAAAAACGGCAGCCCGAGGCCTGGCAGAGGCCGGGGCATGTCCCCGGTCGCGCCAGGCGGCTCGCGCGACCCGATTAGGCCCCGAAAGGAGTCGGGGAAATCGGCAGACCTGCCCGAGTTCAGCCCGGGGGAGGCGGGGGGCAGGTCGGTTCGGCTCAAATCATTAACCAAAGCCGAGACTTGGTCTCGCTGGCGCAACCGAAGTGCCAGGCTGGATAACTCATTAACCAGAAGGCGGCTGGAGGCAGGCAGGGCTGATGGCTGAGGCCGGGTGGAGGCCACCCGCGGCCGGGAAAGTCAAAAGTCCCGTTGTGTGGAAGTCTATGAGGTCAGATTCGGCCGCCTTACCGGGCCTGCGGTTGATGGTTTCCCGCTTGGGCAAGCGAGTCGGCCCGGCAAAGTGGCCACTTGCATTTTCTGGCAAGTGTCTGCGAACAACGTTAATGAGTTGAACCTTGGAAATTGCCGGAAGTCCCGATGAAGAAATGAAAATGCCCCTTCTGCGGGGATTTGGATGCTCATGGCCGGCAGCAGGTGGCCCGACGCCCCGCCAACTTGACACTTGTCATTTCTGTCCTTGGGGGTTGGCGGGGTGCCCGGAGATTTTCGGGAACACGATTTTCAGAACATTTTTACGACAGCGGGTACACTTTGAAAGCGCCCGAAAAGTGATGCTTTGCTGAAAGGTGCTCAATCTCAGGAAAGAGACCTTTGAAAAGAGCACTTGGAAAGTCACAAAATGAACGGTGTGCGAGACTTGGAACAATTTTGACAAAGTCTTTTGTTGTACTTTTCAAACTCTTTGGTGTTTTGCTGAAATCGTACTCTGGGAGCCAGCAGCCCCGCTTGTACCCGTGCCCGGCTCTCAGGACAGACTAGTTTCCAACGGACCTCCGTCTTTGCGCAACAAAGGACGCTGTCTGTCACAGATGCAAGCCCCTGAGTGAGGGAAATCTGTTTTACTGAGTAGTTAAGCACACGCGCAGTTCTTTCACCAAGTTCCCCTGCGTGTTGTG
>NW_027250986.1:52500-55000 GCF_044704955.1 Pristiophorus japonicus
GAGCGGCCTGCAAGCCGAGCGCCTTTCTTCGGAAGCGGGCTTGATCGGCCAGCCGGCGGGTGGAAAACTTCGGTCGGCCAGTTCTGGCTGTCTGATGCGGCCGGGGCCGAAATGCGGATCTCTCCGCCGTCCCGTGTCGGACCGCTGTCGGCCATACCTCGTTGGAAAGCGGCGGCGGCGCCGCAGGCGGCGGTGTCAGCCCGCTCCCGCATGGACGAGGCACGGCGTCGCTAGGCCGCTTGGCCCGCCGGGCAACCGGCATCCGCTGCAGTCTTTGGGCAGTAACATGACGACGCAACGTGGCAACTGGCGCGGGTAAAGAGCGTCCGCTGCGGCCGGACGGGTCGCACCGGAGGCCAGCGACGGCGTGCGGCCGGCTCTTTGGCCGGCGGAGGTGCAGCCGTTGGCTGGAGACCGCTTTCCGACGGCTATCTCCGCTGGTGGGCCAGCTGTGCTCGTCGGGTGCGCGGCGCGGGGAAGAGGAAGGCAAGCGGCATCGAACGCTACCACATTCCTGCGGGCCGACCCGAAGCCGAGCGCGCTGGAAGTCCGCGAAATGCAACCGGAGAAGAAAGTCTGAATGTGGCAACTGATGAACTGAAAATTGTCGGCGGCAAATGGTTAACCAAATGGGTTGAAGGTGGCAAACCATTAACCGAAAACTCTGGCAAATGGTTAACCGGCGTGTTAAGATGGTATCTTTAATAAAAGACGGAAATGACGAAGCCAACATAGCCAAACGAAGGCGGGGACGTTAGTGTGGCAGAAGGGCATGTCTTTAAGCCGTCGGGCGAATGTCCCTGCCAGTTGGAATCTTTTCGGGAAAAAGGGTGAAAAAATCGGAAAGGCCTAGCCGTCCGCCGTGGGGTGCGTTCGCTCGGGCTCGGCCAGCCGCGTCGATGGGTGCCGGAACGGTGCGGCTGCGCTCCGGGAGTGCGGAGATACGGCCTGTCAAGTTTCGTCCCGGAAGTCTGGATGGAGCTAAATCCGAAGCCGTTTGCGGGAAATTAGTTCCAGGGCTCGGCGACCGAAGTCAAATCCGTCCCGCCAACTTGACACTTGTCATTTCTGTCCTTGGGGGTTGGCGGGGTACCTGCACAGAGGTAGGAGGTGGCTGATCGAGAATTGGTGAGTTTTCCAAAGTCACGTCTCGAGCCTCCAGGTCTGCAGAGACCGACCAGGGCTGCCGCCCAACCGACTATTCACCCTTTTTGGGCGGGAATTTTTTCCATTTTTGTCCATTTTTCGGGTTTTTGGTCGGGCTTCAAAAACGGCAGCCCGAGGCCTGGCAGAGGCCGGGGCATGTCCCCGGTCGCGCCAGGCGGCTCGCGCGTTAGGCCCCGAAAGGAGTCGGGAAATCGGCAGACCTGCCCGAGTTCAGCCCCGGGGGAGGCGGGGGGCAGGTCGGTTCGGCTCAAATCATTAACCAAAGCCGAGACTTGGTCTCGCTGGCGCAACCGAAGTGCCAGGCTGGATAACTCATTAACCAGAAGGCGGCTGGAGGCAGGCAGGGCTGATGGCTGAGGCCGGGTGGAGGCCACCCGCGGCCGGGAAAGTCAAAAGTCCCGTTGTGTGGAAGTCTATGAGGTCAGATTCGGCGCCTTACCGGGCTCTGCGTTGATGGTTTCCCGCTTGGGCAAGCGAGTCGGCCCGGCAAAGTGGCCACTTGCATTTTCTGGCAAGTGTCTGCGAACAACGTTAATGAGTTGAACCTCGGCAATTGTCGGAAGTCCCGATGAAGAAATGAAAATGCCCCTTTTGCGGGGATTTGGATGCTCATGGCCGGCAGCAGGTGGCCCGACGCCCCGCCAACTTGACACTTGTCATTTCTGTCCTTGGGGGTTGGCGGGGTATCTGCACAGAGGTAGGAGGTGGCAGAATCGAGACTTGGTGAGTTTTCCAAACAAACGTCTCGAGCCTCCAGGTCTGCAGAGACCGACCAGGGCTGCCGCCCAACCGACTATTCACCCTTTTTGGGCGGGAATTTATTCCCTTTTTGCCCATTTTTCGGGTTTTTGGTCGGGCTTCAAAAGCGGCTGCCCGAGGCCTGGCAGAGGCCGGGGCATGGTCCCCGATCGCGCCAGGCGGCTCGCGCGACGCGATTAGGCCCCGAAAGGAGTCGGGAAATCGGCAGACCTGCCCGAGTTCAGCCCGCGGGGGCGGGGGGCAGGTCGGTTCGGCTCAAATCATTAACAAAGCGAGACTTGGTCTCGCTGGCGCAACCGAAGTGCCAGGCTGGATAACTCATTAACCAGAAGGCGGCTGGAGGCAGGCAGGGCTGATGGCTGAGGCCGGGTGGAGGCCACCCGCGGCCGGGGAAAGTCAAAAGTCCCGTTGTGTGGAAGTCTATGAGGTCAGATTCGGCCGCCTTACCGGGCCTTCGGTTGATGGTTTCCCGCTTGGGCAAGCGAGTCGGCCCGGCAAAGTGGCCACTTGCATTTTCTGGCAAGTGTCTGCGAACAACGTTAATGAGTTGAACCTCGGCAATTGTCGGAAGTCC
>NW_027250986.1:67500-77412 GCF_044704955.1 Pristiophorus japonicus
CTGGAGACCGCTTTCCGACGGCTATCTCCGCTGGTGGGCCAGCTGTGCTCGTCGGGTGCGCGGCGCGGGGAAGAGGAAGGCAAGCGGCATCGAACGCTACCACATTCCTGCGGGCCGACCCGAAGCCGAGCGCGCTGGAAGTCCGCGAAATGCAACCGGAGAAGAAAGTCTGAATGTGGCAACTGATGAACTGAAATTGTCGGCGGCAAATGGTTAACCAAATGGGTTGAAGGTGGCAAACCATTAACCGAAAACTCTGGCAAATGGTTAACCGGCGTGTTAAGATGGTATCTTTAATAAAAGACGGAAATGACGAAGCCAACATAGCCAAACGAAGGCGGGGACGTTAGTGTGGCAGAAGGGCATGTCTTTAAGCCGTCGGGCGAATGTCCCTGCCAGTTGGAATCTTTTCGGGAAAAAGGGTGAAAAATCGGAAAGGCCTAGCCGTCCGCCGTGGGGTGCGTTCGCTCGGGCTCGGCCAGCCGCGTCGATGGGTGCCGGAACGGTGCGGCTGCGCTCCGGGAGTGCGGAGATACGGCCTGTCAAGTTTCGTCCCGGAAGTCTGGATGGAGCTAAATCCGAAGCCGTTTGCGGGAAATTAGTTCCAGGGCTCGGCGACCGAAGTCAAATCCGTCCCCGCCAACTTGACACTTGTCATTTCTGTTCCTTGGGGGTTGGCGGGGTACCTGCACAGAGGTAGGAGGTGGCTGATCGAGAATTGGTGAGTTTTCCAAAGTCACGTCTCGAGCCTCCAGGTCTGCAGAGACCGACCAGGGCTGCCGCCCAACCGACTATTCACCCTTTTTGGGCGGGAATTTTTTCCATTTTTGTCCATTTTTCGGGTTTTTGGTCGGGGCTTCAAAAACGGCAGCCCGAGGCCTGGCAGAGGCCGGGGCATGTCCCCGGTCGCGCCAGGCGGCTCGCGCGACCCGATTAGGCCCCGAAAGGAGTCGGGAAATCGGCAGACCTGCCCGAGTTCAGCCCGGGGGAGGCGGGGGGCAGGTCGGTTCGGCTCAAATCATTAACCAAAGCCGAGACTTGGTCTCGCTGGCGCAACCGAAGTGCCAGGCTGGATAACTCATTAACCAGAAGGCGGCTGGAGGCAGGCAGGGCTGATGGCTGAGGCCGGGTGGAGGCCACCCGCGGCCGGGAAAGTCAAAAGTCCCGTTGTGTGGAAGTCTATGAGGTCAGATTCGGCCGCCTTACCGGGCCTGCGGTTGATGGTTTCCCGCTTGGGCAAGCGAGTCGGCCCGGCAAAGTGGCCACTTGCATTTTCTGGCAAGTGTCTGCGAACAACGTTAATGAGTTGAACCTCGGCAATTGTCGGAAGTCCCGATGAAGAAATGAAAATGCCCCTTTTGCGGGGATTTGGATGCTCATGGCCGGCAGCAGGTGGCCCGACGCCCGCCAACTTGACACTTGTCATTTCTGTCCTTGGGGTTGGCGGGGTATCTGCACAGAGGTAGGAGGTGGCAGAATCGAGACTTGGTGAGTTTCCAAACAAACGTCTCGAGCCTCCAGGTCTGCAGAGACCGACCAGGGCTGCCGCCCAACCGACTATTCACCCTTTTTGGGCGGGAATTTATTCCCTTTTGCCCATTTTTCGGGTTTTTGGTCGGGCTTCAAAAGCGGCTGCCCGAGGCCTGGCAGAGGCCGGGGCATGGGCCCCGATCGCGCCAGGCGGCACGCGCGACCCGATTAGGCCCCGAAAGGAGTCGGGAAATCGGCAGACCTGCCCGACTTCAGCCCGCGGGGGCGGGGGGCAGGTCGGTTCGGCTCAAATCATTAACCAAAGCCGAGACTTGGTCTCGCTGGCGCAACCGAAGTGCCAGGCTGGATAACTCATTAACCAGAAGGCGGCTGGAGGCAGGCAGGGCTGATGGCTGAGGCCGGGTGGAGGCACCCGCGGCCGGGAAAGTCAAAAGTCCCGTTGTGTGGAAGTCTATGAGGTCAGATTCGGCCGCCTTACCGGGCCTTCGGTTGATGGTTTCCCGCTTGGGCAAGCGAGTCGGCCCGGCAAAGTGGCCACTTGCATTTTCTGGCAAGTGTCTGCGAACAACGTTAATGAGTTGAACCTTGGAAATTGCCGGAAGTCCCGATGAAGAAATGAAAATGCCCCTTTTGCGGGGATTTGGATGCTCATGGCCGGCAGCAGGTGGCCCGACGCCCCGCCAACTTGACACTTGTCATTTCTGTCCTTGGGGGTTGGCGGGTATCTGCACAGAGGTAGGAGGTGGCAGAATCGAGACTTGGTGAGTTTTCCAAACAAACGTCTCGAGCCTCCAGGTCTGCAGAGACCGACCAGGGCTGCCGCCCAACCGACTATTCACCCTTTTTGGGCGGGAATTTATTCCCTTTTTGCCCATTTTTCGGGTTTTTGGTCGGGCTTCAAAAGCGGCTGCCCGAGGCCTGGCAGAGGCCGGGGCATGGGCCCCGATCGCGCCAGGCGGCTCGCGCGACCCGATTAGGCCCCGAAGGAGTCGGGAAATCGGCAGACCTTGCCGAGTTCAGCCGCGGTGGCGGGGGGCAGGTCGGTTCGGCTCAAATCATTAACCAAAGCCGAGACTTGGTCTCGCTGGCGCAACCGAAGTGCCAGGCTGGATAACTCATTAACCAGAAGGCGGCTGGAGGCAGGCAGGGCTGATGGCTGAGGCCGGGTGGAGGCCACCCGCGGCCGGGAAAGTCAAAAGTCCCGTTGTGTGGAAGTCTATGAGGTCAGATTCGGCCGCCTTACCGGGCCTTCGGTTGATGGTTTCCCGGCTTGGGCAAGCGAGTCGGCCCGGCAAAGTGGCCACTTGCATTTTCTGGCAAGTGTCTGCGAACAACGTTAATGAGTTGAACCTTGGAAATTGCCGGAAGTCCCGATGAAGAAATGAAAATGCCCCTTTTGCGGGGATTTGGATGCTCATGGCCGGCAGCAGGTGGCCCGACGCCCCGCAACTTGACACTTGTCATTTCTGTCCTTGGGGGTTGGCGGGGTATCTGCACAGAGGTAGGAGGTGGCAGAATCGAGACTTGGTGAGTTTTCCAAACAAACGTCTCGAGCCTCCAGGTCTGCAGAGACCGACCAGGGCTGCCGCCCAACCGACTATTCACCCTTTTTGGGCGGGAATTTATTCCCTTTTTGCCCATTTTTCGGGTTTTGGTCGGGCTTCAAAAGCGGCTGCCCGAGGCCTGGCAGAGGCCGGGGCATGGTCCCCGATCGCGCCAGGCGGCTCGCGCGACCCGATTAGGCCCCGAAAGGAGTCGGGAAATCGGCAGACCTGCCCGAGTTCAGCCCGGGGGGGGCGGGGGGCAGGTCGGTTCGGCTCAAATCATTAACCAAAGCCGAGACTTGGTCTCGCTGGCGCAACCGAAGTGCCAGGCTGGATAACTCATTAACCAGAAGGCGGCTGGAGGCAGGCAGGGCTGATGGCTGAGGCCGGGTGGAGGCCACCCGCGGCCGGGAAAGTCAAAAGTCCCGTTGTGTGGAAGTCTATGAGGTCAGATTCGGCCGCCTTACCGGGCCTTCGGTTGATGTTTCCCGCTTGGGCAAGCGAGTCGGCCCGGCAAAGTGGCCACTTGCATTTTCTGGCAAGTGTCTGCGAACAACGTTAATGAGTTGAACCTCGGAAATTGCCGGAAGTCCCGATGAAGAAATGAAATGCCCCTTTTGCGGGGATTTGGATGCTCATGGCCGGCAGCAGGTGGCCCGACGCCCCGCCAACTTGACACTTGTCATTTCTGTCCTTGGGGTTGGCGGGGTATCTGCACAGAGGTAGGAGGTGGCAGAATCGAGACTTGGTGAGTTTTCCAAACAAACGTCTCGAGCCTCCAGGTCTGCAGAGACCGACCAGGGCTGCCGCCCAACCGACTATTCACCCTTTTTGGGCGGGAATTTATTCCCTTTTTTGCCCATTTTTCGGGTTTTTGGTCGGGCTTCAAAAGCGGCTGCCCGAGGCCTGGCAGAGGCCGGGGCCGGGGCATGGGCCCCGATCGCGCCAGGTGGCTCGCGCGACCCGATTAGGCCCCGAAAGGAGTCGGGAAATCGGCAGACCTTGCCGAGTTCAGCCCGCGGTGGCGTGGGGCAGGTCGGTTCGGCTCAAATCATTAACCAAAGCCGAGACTTGGTCTCGCTGGCGCAACCGAAGTGCCAGGCTGGATAACTCATTAACCAGAAGGCGGCTGGAGGCAGGCAGGGCTGATGGCTGAGGCCGGGTGGAGGCCACCCGCGGCCGGGAAAGTCAAAAGTCCCGTTGTGTGGAAGTCTATGAGGTCAGATTCGGCCGCCTTACCGGGCCCTTCGGTTGATGGTTTCCCGCTTGGGCAAGCGAGTCGGCCCGGCAAAGTGGCCACTTGCATTTTCTGGCAAGTGTCTGCGAACAACGTTAATGAGTTGAACCTTGGAAATTGCCGGAAGTCCCGATGAAGAAATGAAAATGCCCCTTTTGCGGGGATTTGGATGCTCATGGCCGGCAGCAGGTGGCCCGACGCCCCGCCAACTTGACACTTGTCATTTCTGTCCTTGGGGGTTGGCGGGGTATCTGCACAGAGGTAGGAGGTGGCAGAATCGAGACTTGGTGAGTTTTCCAAACAAACGTCTCGAGCCTCCAGGTCTGCAGAGACCGACCAGGGCTGCCGCCCAACCGACTATTCACCCTTTTGGGCGGGAATTTATTCCCTTTTTGCCCATTTTCGGGTTTTTGGTCGGGCTTCAAAAGCGGCTGCCCGAGGCCTGGCAGAGGCCGGGGCATGGTCCCCGATCGCGCCAGGCGGCTCGCGCGACCCGATTAGGCCCCGAAAGGAGTCGGGAAATCGGCAGACCTGCCCGAGTTCAGCCCGGGGGGGGCGGGGGGCAGGGTCGGTTCGGCTCAAATCATTAACCAAAGCCGAGACTTGGTCTCGCTGGCGCAACCGAAGTGCCAGGCTGGATAACTCATTAACCAGAAGGCGGCTGGAGGCAGGCAGGGCTGATGGCTGAGGCCGGGTGGAGGCCACCCGCGGCCGGGAAAGTCAAAAGTCCCGTTGTGTGGAAGTCTATGAGGTCAGATTCGGCCGCCTTACCGGGCCTTCGGTTGATGGTTTCCCGCTTGGGCAAGCGAGTCGGCCCGGCAAAGTGGCCACTTGCATTTTCTGGCAAGTGTCTGCGAACAACGTTAATGAGTTGAACCTCGGAAATTGCCGGAAGTCCCGATGAAGAAATGAAAATGCCCCTTTTGCGGGGATTTGGATGCTCATGGCCGGCAGCAGGTGCCCGACGCCCCGCCAACTTGACACTTGTCATTTCTGTCCTTGGGGGTTGGCGGGGTATCTGCACAGAGGTAGGAGGTGGCAGAATCGAGACTTGGTGAGTTTTCCAAACAAACGTCTCGAGCCTCCAGGTCTGCAGAGACCGACCAGGGCTGCCGCCCAACCGACTATTCACCCTTTTTGGGCGGGAATTTATTCCCTTTTTGCCCATTTTTCGGGTTTTTGGTCGGGCTTCAAAAGCGGCTGCCCGAGGCCTGGCAGAGGCCGGGGCATGGTCCCCGATCGCGCCAGGCGGCTCGCGCGACCCGATTAGGCCCCGAAAGGAGTCGGGAAATCGGCAGACCTGCCCGAGTTCAGCCCGGGGGGGGCGGGGGGCAGGTCGGTTCGGCTCAAATCATTAACCAAAGCCGAGACTTGGTCTCGCTGGCGCAACCGAAGTGCCAGGCTGGATAACTCATTAACCAGAAGGCGGCTGGAGGCAGGCAGGGCTGATGGCTGAGGCCGGGTGGAGGCCACCCGCGGCCGGGAAAGTCAAAAGTCCCGTTGTGTGGAAGTCTATGAGGTCAGATTCGGCCGCCTTACCGGGCCTTCGGTTGATGGTTTCCCGCTTGGGCAAGCGAGTCGGCCCGGCAAAGTGGCCACTTGCATTTTCTGGCAAGTGTCTGCGAACAACGTTAATGAGTTGAACCTTGGAAATTGCCGGAAGTCCCGATGAAGAAATGAAAATGCCCCTTTTGCGGGGATTTGGATGCTCATGGCCGGCAGCAGGTGGCCCGACGCCCCGCCAACTTGACACTTGTCATTTCTGTCCTTGGGGGTTGGCGGGGTATCTGCACAGAGGTAGGAGGTGGCAGAATCGAGACTTGGTGAGTTTTCCAAACAAACGTCTCGAGCCTCCAGGTCTGCAGAGACCGACCAGGGCTGCCGCCCAACCGACTATTCACCCTTTTTGGGCGGGAATTTATTCCCTTTTTGCCCATTTTTCGGGTTTTTGGTCGGGCTTCAAAAGCGGCTGCCCGAGGCCTGGCAGAGGCCGGGGCATGGTCCCCGATCGCGCCAGGCGGCTCGCGCGACCCGATTAGGCCCCGAAAGGAGTCGGGAAATCGGCAGACCTGCCCGAGTTCAGCCCGGGGGGGGCGGGGGGCAGGTCGGTTCGGCTCAAATCATTAACCAAAGCCGAGACTTGGTCTCGCTGGCGCAACCGAAGTGCCAGGCTGGATAACTCATTAACCAGAAGGCGGCTGGAGGCAGGCAGGGCTGATGGCTGAGGCCGGGTGGAGGCCACCCGCGGCCGGGAAAGTCAAAAGTCCCGTTGTGTGGAAGTCTATGAGGTCAGATTCGGCCGCCTTACCGGGCCTGCGGTTGATGGTTTCCGCTTGGGCAAGCGAGTCGGCCCGGCAAAGTGGCCACTTGCATTTTCTGGCAAGTGTCTGCGAACAACGTTAATGAGTTGAACCTCGGCAATTGTCGGAAGTCCCGATGAAGAAATGAAAATGCCCCTTTTGCGGGGATTTGGATGCTCATGGCCGGCAGCAGGTGGCCCGACGCCCCGCCAACTTGACACTTGTCATTTCTGTCCTTGGGGGTTGGCGGGGTATCTGCACAGAGGTAGGAGGTGGCAGAATCGAGACTTGGTGAGTTTTCCAAACAAACGTCTCGAGCCTCCAGGTCTGCAGAGACCGACCAGGGCTGCCGCCCAACCGACTATTCACCCTTTTTGGGCGGGAATTTATTCCCTTTTTGCCCATTTTTCGGGTTTTTGGTCGGGCTTCAAAAGCGGCTGCCGAGGCCTGGCAGAGGCCGGGGCATGGTCCCCGATCGCGCCAGGCGGCTCGCGCGACGCGATTAGGCCCCGAAAGGAGTCGGAAATCGGCAGACCTGCCCGAGTTCAGCCCGCGGGGGCGGGGGGCAGGTCGGTTCGGCTCAAATCATTAACCAAAGCCGAGACTTGGTCTCGCTGGCGCAACCGAAGTGCCAGGCTGGATAACTCATTAACCAGAAGGCGGCTGGAGGCAGGCAGGGCTGGATGGCTGAGGCCGGGTGGAGGCCACCCGCGGCCGGGAAAGTCAAAAGTCCGTTGTGTGGAAGTCTATGAGGTCAGATTCGGCCGCCTTACCGGGCCTTCGGTTGATGGTTTCCCGCTTGGGCAAGCGAGTCGGCCCGGCAAAGTGGCCACTTGCATTTTCTGGCAAGTGTCTGCGAACAACGTTAATGAGTTGAACCTCGGCAATTGTCGGAAGTCCCGATGAAGAAATGAAAATGCCCCTTTTGCGGGGATTTGGATGCTCATGGCCGGCAGCAGGTGGCCCGACGCCCCGCCAACTTGACACTTGTCATTTCTGTCCTTGGGGGTTGGCGGGGTATCTGCACAGAGGTAGGAGGTGGCAGAATCGAGACTTGGTGAGTTTTCCAAACAAACGTCTCGAGCCTCCAGGTCTGCAGAGACCGACCAGGGCTGCCGCCCAACCGACTATTCACCCTTTTTGGGCGGGAATTTATTCCCTTTTTGCCCATTTTCGGGTTTTTGGTCGGGCTTCAAAAGCGGCTGCCCGAGGCCTGGCAGAGGCCGGGGCATGGGCCCCGATCGCGCCAGGCGGCACGCGCGACCCGATTAGGCCCCGAAAGGAGTCGGGAAATCGGCAGACCTGCCCGACTTCAGCCCGCGGGGGCGGGGGGCAGGTCGGTTCGGCTCAAATCATTAACCAAAGCCGAGACTTGGTCTCGCTGGCGCAACCGAAGTGCCAGGCTGGATAACTCATTAACCAGAAGGCGGCTGGAGGCAGGCAGGGCTGATGGCTGAGGCCGGGTGGAGGCCACCCGCGGCCGGGAAAAGTCAAAAGTCCCGTTGTGTGGAAGTCTATGAGGTCAGATTCGGCCGCCTTACCGGGCCTTCGGTTGATGGTTTCCCGCTTGGGCAAGCGAGTCGGCCCGGCAAAGTGGCCACTTGCATTTTCTGGCAAGTGTCTGCGAACAACGTTAATGAGTTGAACCTCGGCAATTGTCGGAAGTCCCGATGAAGAAATGAAAATGCCCCTTTTGCGGGGATTTGGATGCTCATGGCCGGCAGCAGGTGGCCCGACGCCCCGCCAACTTGACACTTGTCATTTCTGTCCTTGGGGGTTGGCGGGGTATCTGCACAGAGGTAGGAGGTGGCAGAATCGAGACTTGGTGAGTTTTCCAAACAAACGTCTCGAGCCTCCAGGTCTGCAGAGACCGACCAGGGCTGCCGCCCAACCGACTATTCACCCTTTTTGGGCGGGAATTTATTCCCTTTTTGCCCATTTTTCGGGTTTTTGGTCGGGCTTCAAAGCGGCTGCCCGAGGCCTGGCAGAGGCCGGGGCATGGGCCCCGATCGCGCCAGGCGGCACGCGCGACCCGATTAGGCCCCGAAAGGAGTCGGGAAATCGGCAGACCTGCCCGACTTCAGCCCGCGGGGGCGGGGGCAGGTCGGTTCGGCTCAAATCATTAACCAAAGCCGAGACTTGGTCTCGCTGGCGCAACCGAAGTGCCAGGCTGGATAACTCATTAACCAGAAGGCGGCTGGAGGCAGGCAGGGCTGATGGCTGAGGCCGGGTGGAGGCCACCCGCGGCCGGGAAAGTCAAAAGTCCCGTTGTGTGGAAGTCTATGAGGTCAGATTCGGCCGCCTTACCGGGCCTTCGGTTGATGGTTTCCCGCTTGGGCAAGCGAGTCGGCCCGGCAAAGTGGCCACTTGCATTTTCTGGCAAGTGTCTGCGAACAACGTTAATGAGTTGAACCTCGGCAATTGTCGGAAGTCCCGATGAAGAAATGAAAATGCCCCTTTTGCGGGGATTTGGATGCTCATGGCCGGCAGCAGGTGGCCCGACGCCCCGCCAACTTGACACTTGTCATTTCTGTCCTTGGGGGTTGGCGGGGTATCTGCACAGAGGTAGGAGGTGGCAGAATCGAGACTTGGTGAGTTTTCCAAACAAACGTCTCGAGCCTCCAGGTCTGCAGAGACCGACCAGGGCTGCCGCCCAACCGACTATTCACCCTTTTTGGGCGGAATTTATTCCCTTTTTGCCCATTTTTCGGGTTTTTGGTCGGGCTTCAAAAGCGGCTGCCCGAGGCCTGGCAGAGGCCGGGGCATGGGCCCCGATCGCGCCAGGCGGCTCGCGCGACCCGATTAGGCCCCGAAAGGAGTCGGGAAATCGGCAGACCTGCCCGAGTTCAGCCCGCGGTGGCGGGGGGCAGGTCGGTTCGGCTCAAATCATTAACCAAAGCCGAGACTTGGTCTCGCTGGCGCAACCGAAGTGCCAGGCTGGATAACTCATTAACCAGAAGGCGGCTGGAGGCAGGCAGGGCTGATGGCTGAGGCCGGGTGGAGGCCACCCGCGGCCGGGAAAGTCAAAAGTCCCGTTGTGTGGAAGTCTATGAGGTCAGATTCGGCCGCCTTACCGGGCCTGCGGTTGATGGTTTCCCGCTTGGGCAAGCGAGTCGGCCCGGCAAAGTGGCCACTTGCATTTTCTGGCAAGTGTCTGCGAACAACGTTAATGAGTTGAACCTTGGAAATTGCCGGAAGTCCCGATGAAGAAATGAAAATGCCCCTTCTGCGGGGATTTGGATGCTCATGGCCGGCAGCAGGTGGCCCGACGCCCCGCCAACTTGACACTTGTCATTTCTGTCCTTGGGGGTTGGCGGGGTATCTGCACAGAGGTAGGAGG
>NW_027250987.1:0-21156 GCF_044704955.1 Pristiophorus japonicus
GGGGGAGGGGGGGGGTCAGATCCCTGTGTCGGGGGGAGGGGGGGGGTCAGTCCCCTGTGTCGGGGGAGGGGGGGTCAGTGCCCTGTGTCGGGGGAGGGGGGGGGGTCAGTGCCCTGTGTCGGGGGGAGGGGGGGTCAGTGCCCTGTGTCGGGGGGAGGGGGTCAGTGCCCTGTGTCGGGGGAGGGGGGGGGTCAGTGCCCTGTGTCGGGGGAGGGGGGGTCAGTGCCCTGTGTCGGGGGGAGGGGGGGGTCAGTGCCCTGTGTCGGGGGAGGGGGGGGTCAGTGCCCTGTGTCGGGGGAGGGGGGGTCAGTGCCCTGTGTCGGGGGAGGGGGGGTCAGTGCCCTGTGTCGGGGGGGGGGGGTCAGTGCTCTGTGTCGGGGGAGGGGGGGTCAGTGCCCTGTGTCGGGGGGAGGGGGGGGGTCAGTGCCCTGTGTCGGGGGAGGGGGGTCAGTGCCCTGTGTCGGGGGGAGGGGGGGTCAGTGCCCTGTGTCGGGGGGAGGGGGGGGTCAGTGCCCTGTGTCGCGGGGAGGGGGGGTCAGTGCCCTGTGTCGGGGGAGGGGGTGGGTCAGTGCTCTGTGTCGGGGGAGGGGGGGTCAGTGCCCTGTGTCGGGGGGAGGGGGGGTCAGTCGCCTGTGTCGGGGGAGGGGGGGGTCAGTGCCCTGTGTCGGGGGAGGGGGGGGTCAGTGCCCTGTGTCGGGGGGAGGGGGGGTCAGTGCCCTGTGTCGGGGGGAGGGGTGGGTCAGTGCTCTGTGTCGGGGGAGGGGGGGTCAGTGCTCTGTGTCGGGGGAGGGGGGGGGTCAGTGCCCTGTGTCGGGGGGAGGGGGGGTCAGTGCCCTGTGTCGGGGGGAGGGGGGTCAGTGCGCTGTGTCGGGGGAGGGGGGGGTCAGTGCCCTGTGTCGGGGGGAGGGGGGGTCAGTGCCCTGTGTCGGGGGAGGGGGGGGTCAGTGCCCTGTGCCGGGGGAGGGGGGGTCAGTGCCCTGTGTCGGGGGAGGGGGGGGGTAAGTGCCCTGTGTCGGGGGAGGGGGGGTCAGTGCCCTGTGTCGGGGGAGGGGGGGTCAGTGCCCTGTGTCGGGGGGAGGGGGGGTCAGTGCCCTGTGTCGGGGGAGGTGGGGAGGGGGGGGTCAGTGCCCTGTGTCGGGGGAGGGGGGGAGGGGGGGGTCAGTGCCCTGTGTCGGGGAGGGGGGGGGTCAGTGCCCTGTGCCGGGGGAGGGGGGGTCAGTGCCCCTGTGTCGGGGGAGGGGGGAGGGGGGGGTCAGTGCCCTGTGTCGGGGGAGGGGGGGGTCAGTGCCCTGTGCCGGGGGAGGGGGGGTCAGTGCCCTGTGTCGGGGGAGGGGGGGGGTAAGTGCCCTGTGTCGGGGGAGGGGGGGGTCAGTGCCCTGTGTCGGGGGAGGGGGGGAGGGGGGGGTCAGTGCCCTGTGTCGGGGGAGGGGGGGGTCAGTGCCCTGTGTCGGGGGAGGTGGGGAGGGGGGGGTCAGTGCCCTGTGTCGGGGGAGGGGGGGAGGGGGGGGTCAGTGCCCTGTGTCGGGGGAGGGGGGGGGTCAGTGCCCTGTGTCGGGGGGAGGGGGGGGTCAGTGCCCTGTGTCGGGGGGAGGGGGGGTCAGTGCCCTGTGTCGGGGGAGGGGGGGTCAGTGCCCTGTGTCGGGGGGAGGGGGGGGGTCAGTGCCCTGTGTCGGGGGAGGGGGGGGTCAGTGCCCTGTGTCGGGGGAGGGGGGGGTCAGTGCCCTGTGTCGGGGGGAGGGGGGGGGTCAGTGCCCTGTGTCGGGGGAGGGGGGGTCAGTGCCCTGTGTCGGGGGAGGGGGGGTCAGTGCCCTGTGTCGGGGGGAGGGGGGGTCAGTGCCCTGTGTCGGGGGGAGGGGGGGTCAGTGCCCTGTGTCGGGGGAGGGGGGGTCAGTGCCCTGTGTCGGGGGAGGGGGGGTCAGTGCCCTGTGTCGGGGGAGGGGGGGTCAGTGCAGAGTAAGTTTGATCAGACAGTGCAGAAAGTTTCTGGGATACTGGGACATTGAATACAGAACGAGGAAGTCAGGCCTAACCTTTCCCTGTCTCTGGCCCGGCCACAGCTGGAGTATTGTGTCCAATTCTGGGCCCCGCACTGTAGGAAGGATGGAGGGGGAGCACAGGGAGGTTGACCAGGATGCTCCCAGGGATGAGGGACTTCAGTTACGGGGAGAGACTGGAGAAGCTGGGGTTGTCCTCCTTGGAGCAGAGAAGGTTATGGGGAGATTTAATTGAGGGGTTGATAAATTGAGAGGTTTTGAGCGAGCAAGTCGGGAGAACTTGTTTTGTCTGGTACGTGACACAGATTTAAAATAATTGGTAAAAGAACGAGAGGGGAAAGGAGGGGACCCTTTCTTCACACGGAGGGATGAGATTCCATCGGAACGTTCAAAGGGCAACTGCACGTGTATTTAAAGAGAAATAATGGAGAGGGTTATGGGGAAAAGGCTGGAGTACGGCCTAAATTCTAAGAGCTGGCATTGGCACGATGGGCTGAATGGCCACTTCTGTGCTGCATCATTCCATGATGTTATCTATCTGGACCCAGAAGGTTCCACACACCAGATTATTGGCACAAGTGAGACTGCCCCTTGTGACAGGGGGGGTATGTGGTTGGGATGTTGGAGAGTGAGAGTGGGGATCGAGGGAATGTTCTCGGATTGGTGGGATGTGACCAGTGGTGTTCCCAGGGATCGGTGCTGGGGCCTGAGCCTCTCACCATGTGTATTATTGGCTCGGAGGAAGGGATCGAGAGCTGGATATAGAAGTTTACTGACGACACCATGTCAGGAAGTGCAGTAAACAGTGTCAATGGGAGCAGAAAGTTACAAAGGGACATTGAGAGATTGGGTGAGTGGGTAAACCTGTGGCAGAGGGAGTTCAGTGTGGGGAAGTGAGAGATTATCACTTTAGACCCAGGATCGATCAGAGAGTTTTCTAAACAGCGAGAAGCTGGGAACTGTGGAGGAGCCGAGAGATTTATGGGTCCAAGAACAGAACTCACAGAAAGCTAGTGGGCAGAAACAAAAACTAACCCAAAGGCTGATGGAACGTTGGCCTTTATCTCGAGGTCTGGAACACGACGGGGAGGGAGTGATGGTGTCACTGGACAGGGCTCGGGTCAGACCCCGTGTGGAGTCACTGTGCTCAGTCCTGGGCCCCCCGCCCCCCGGGAGGGTATATCGGCTTCGGAGGGGGAGGGGGAGAGGGGGGGTAGGTTCCCCAGACCGATACCCCGGAGCTGAAAGGGTTAAATCCCGAGGGCAGGCTGCACAGACTGGGCCTGTGTTCCCTCGAGTGTCGAAGGTTAAAGGGCGATCTGATCGAGGTGTTTAAGGTGATTGAAGGGTTCGATGGGGTGGATCGAGAGAAACTCTTCCCTCTGGTGGGGAGCCCAGAACAAGGGGGGCATCACCTTACAATCAGAGCCAGGCCGGTCAGGGTGATGTCAGGAAGTACACCACCCAGCGGGCAGTGGGAACCGGGAACTCCCCCAAACCGTTGTTGAGGCCGGGGGCTGAAGTATAGATCAGCCACGATCTAATTGAATGTCGGGATAGGTTCGAGGGGCTGAATGGCCTCCTCCTGTTCGTATGGCTGGGAACATCGTGGGAGGGTCTGGGATCAGGAGCCCTGGGAAAATGCTGTGCACCAACCCCATCAATACCCCAAACATACCCCATTAATACCCCAAACATACCCCATCAATACCCCAAACATACCCCATCAATACCCCAAACATACCCCATCAATACCCCAAACATACCCCATCAATACCCCAAACATACCCCATCAATACCCCAAACATACCCCATCAATACCCCAAACATACCCCATTAATACCCCAAACATACCCCATCAATACCCCAAACATACCCCATTAATACCCCAAACATACCCCATCAATACCCCAAACATACCCCATTAATACCCCATTAATACCCCATCAATACCCCATCAATACCCCAAACATACCCCATCAATACCCCAAACATACCCCATTAATACCCCAAACATACCCCATCAATACCCCAAACATACCCCATTAATACCCCAAACATACCCCATCAATACCCCAAACATACCCCAAACATACCCCATTAATACCCCATCAATACCCCAGACATACCCCATTAATACCCCAAACATACCCCAAACATACCCCATCAATACCCCAGACATAACCAAACATACCCCATCAATACCCCAAACATACCCCAAACATACCCCAAACATACCCCAAACATACCCCAAACATACCCCATTAATACCCCATCAACGCCCCGCAGGCCCCTTACCTGTGGACAGCCCAGCGCTGTGTATGGACAGTACGTGGAGCAGTGGACACGGAGTTGCTCGAAACACTGACAAACTTCACACTGCCCGACTGGCCATCGCTCGCCCCTGGAGTATAACCTGGCCTGGAATTCACAATCCTGACAGGGCACCACCTGACACCTAAACACCGAGACAACAGGAGTGGGATACACTGTACTGTGGGACCCGGACCCCGCCCCAAACCCCGCCCCCAGAACCCCCAAACCCCACCCCCAGAACCCCAAAACCCCGCCCCCAAACCCCCCCAAACCCCGACCCCCAAAATGCACAAAACCCCGCCCCCCAAAATCCCCAAACCCCGCCCCCAAACCCCCAAACCCCGCCCACAAACCCCAAAATCCCCAAACCCCGCCCCCCAAAACCCCGCCCCCAAAACCCACAAAACCCCGCCCTCAAACCCAACCCCCCCAAAACCCCCAAACCCCCCCCAAACCACCGCCCCCCAAACCCCCCCCAAAACACCACCTCCCAAAACCCACAAACCCCGCCCCCGAAACCCAACTCCCCCAAACCCCCCCCAACCCCCCAAACCCCCAAAACCCCGCTCCCCAAACCCCTGCCCCCCCAAAACCCACAAACCCCCGCCCCCCAACACCCCCCCAAAACCCACAAACCCCCGCCCCGCGAAACCCAAATTCCCCAAAACCCACAAACCCCCGCCCACGAAACCCAACCCCCCCAAACCCCACCCCCCAAAAAACCCCAACCCCCCCCCCCAAAAAAAACCCAAACCCCACCCCCCCAAACCCCGCCCCCCCAAAACCCACAAACCCCCGCCCCCCTGAAACTCAACCTCCCCAAACCCCCCCACAAAACACACAAAACCCCGCCCCACAAAACCCAAAACCCCCAAAACCCCGCCCCCAAAACCCACAAAACCCAAAACCCCCAAAACCCACAAAACCCCACCCCCGAAACCCAACCCTCCGAAACGCCCCAAACCCTGACCCCACAACCCCCCCCCCGAAAATCCCCAAACCCCAAACCCGCTGACCCCTCAAACCCTGACCCTCGACCCCGCCAAACCCTGTCCCCCAACCCCACAATCCCCGACCCCAAACCCCAAACCTCCCAAACCCCCCCCGCTGAACCCTGAGTTACCTGCGGGCCTTGCGGTAAATGCCCCTGCAGGGGTTCCCGTGTCCGTGTTGTTTGGGGTTATTGGGGCTGCGGAACGACCATTGCACACTCTGAACCCCACAGGGACCCAGACACTCGCCCCAGGCCGACCAACCGGACCAGCCGCAGTCCACTGGAGGGAATAGAGCAGAGAGGCCGTGTCACAATGTATCCGCAATTCTGGTACGTCCCACCGGGTCAGTGACCCCTCACCCCCCACAGACAGATCGCCAGTCTCTGACCCCTGACCCCCACAGACAGATCGCCGGTCTCTGACCCCTGACCCCCCACAGACAGATCGGCAGGTCTCTGACCCCTGACCCCCCACAGACAGATCGCCGGTCTCTGACCCCTGACCCCCACAGACAGATCGCCGGGTCTCTGACCCCTGACCCCCCACAGACACATCGCCGGTCTCTGACCCCTGACCCCACAGACAGATCGCCAGGTCTCTGACCCCTGACCCCACACAGACAGATCGCCGGTATCTGACCCCTGACCCCACAGACAGATCGCCAGGTCTCTGACCCCTGACCCCCCACAGACAGATCGCCAGGTCTCTGACCCCTGACCCCCCACAGACAGATCGTCGGTCTCTGAGCCCTGACCCCCCACAGACAGATCGCCAGGTCTCTGACCCCTGACCCCCCACAGACAGATCGCCAGGTCTCTGAGCCCTGACCCCCCACAGACAGATCGCCAAGTCTCTGACCCCTGACCCCACAGACAGATCGCCAGGTCTCTGACCCCTGACCCCCCACAGACAGATCGCCGGGTCAGTGACTCCTGAACCCCCACAGACAGATCGCCAGGTCTCTGAGCCCTGACCCCCCACAGACAGATCGCCGATCTCTGACCCCTAACCCCCACAGACAGATCGCCAGGTCTCTGAGCCCTGACCCCCCACAGACAGATCGCCAGGTCTCTGACCCCTGACCCCCCCCAGACAGATCGCCGGTCTCTGACCCCTGACCCCACCACAGACAGATCGCCGGGTCAGTGACCCCTGAACCCCCACAGACAGATAGCCGGGTCTCTGACCCCTGACCCCCCCCAGACAGATCGCCAGGTCTCTGACCCCTGACCCCCACAGACAGATAGCCGGGTCTCTGACCCCTGACCCCCCACAGACAGATCGCCAGGTCTCTGACCCCTGACCTCCACAGACAGATCGCCAGTCTCTGACCCCTGACCCCCACAGACAGATCGCCGGTCTCTGACCCCTGACCCCCACAGACTGGTTGCGGGAACAGGAGGAGGTCTGGCTGCTTTCCCCAGGCACAGAATTGTCCCGTTCCCTCCACCCCACCTCTAACTCAATGCCCCCCTCGCCATCCCACTGTACCCCCCGTACCCTCCCTGTACCCCACGTCCGCCCGTACCCCTCCCCCAACCCCTCCCCTAACCCAGCCCCCACCCACCCGTACGCTGTGTCCCCGCAGTCCCCGATATGAGAGATTGATGCCCCGAGCTGTCCCGATCCTGTCTCCGGGAACCTTTACCTGAACACTCGGGATTGGCTCGGCAGAGCTCCAGGCGGCCATTGCGACAGGAGCAGATCTCACAGCTGACTTTGACCAGCTGTCCCGGCCAGTATTTCACCCTGTCCACGTGACACGGGCAGTCCGCAGGATGGACACAGCGCTGGTCAGTGTCCAGGACCAGACCCTCGGGGCACCAGCAACCTGTACACAACACACAGCAAAATATTCAGCCCATTCCCTGCTCCCTCCCTCCCTCCCTCCCTTCCCCCTCCCTCCCTCCCTCCCTCCCTCCCTTCCCCCTCCCTCCCTCCCACCCTCCCTCCCTCCCTCCCTCCGCACCCCAATCACCCGAGTCACAGCGAGCACAGCTCCCGGAGTTACCCGAGTCACAGCTCCCGGAGTTACCCGAGTCACAGCGAGCACAGCTCCCGGAGTTACCCGAGTCACAGCTCCCGGAGTTACCCGAGTCACAGCTCCCGGAGTTACCCGAGTCACAGCTCCCGGAGTTACCCGAGTCACAGCGAGCACAGCTCCCGGAGTTACCCGAGTCACAGCTCCCGGAGTTACCCGAGTCACAGCTCCCGGAGTTACCCGAGTCACAGCTCCCAGAGTTACCCGAGTCACAGCTCCCGGAGTTACCCGAGTCACAGCTCCCGGAGTTACCCGAGTCACAGCGAGCACAGCTCCCGGAGTTACCCAAGTCACAGCTCCCGGAGTTACCCGAGTCACAGCTCCCGGAGTTACCCGAGTCACAGCGAGCACAGCTCCCGGAGTTACCCGAGTCACAGCTCCCGGAGTTACCCAAGTCACAGCTCCCGGAGTTACCCGAGTCACAGCTCCCGGAGTTACCCGAGTCACAGCTCCCGGAGTTACCCGAGTCACAGCTCCCGGAGTTACCCGAGTCACAGCTCCCGGAGTTACCCGAGTCACAGCTCCCGGAGTTACCCGAGTCACAGCTCCCGGAGTTACCCGAGTCACAGCTCCCGGAGTTACCCGAGTCACAGCTCCCGGAGTTACCCGAGTCACAGCTCCCGGAGTTACCCGAGTCACAGCTCCCGGAGTTACCCGAGTCACAGCTCCCGGAGTTACCCGAGTCACAGCTCCCGGAGTTACCCGAGTCACAGCGAGCACAGCTCCCGGAGTTACCCGAGTCACAGCGAGCACAGCTCCCGGAGTTACCCGAGTCACAGCTCCCGGAGTTACCCGAGTCACAGCGAGTACAGCTCCCGGAGTTACCCGAGTCACAGCTCCCGGAGTTACCCGAGTCACAGCTCCCGGAGTTACCCGAGTCACAGCGAGCACAGCTCCCGGAGTTACCCGAGTCACAGCGAGCACAGCTCCCGGAGTTACCCGAGTCACAGCTCCCGGAGTTACCCGAGTCACAGCTCCCGGAGTTACCCGAGTCACAGCTCCCGGAGTTACCCGAGTCACAGCTCCCGGAGTTACCCGAGTCACAGCTCCCGGAGTTACCCGAGTCACAGCGAGCACAGCTCCCGGAGTTACCCGAGTCACAGCTCCCGGAGTTACCCGAGTCACAGCTCCCGGAGTTACCCGAGTCACAGCTCCCGGAGTTACCCGAGTCACAGCTCCCGGAGTTACCCGAGTCACAGCTCCCGGAGTTACCCGAGTCACAGCTCCCGGAGTTACCCGAGTCACAGCGAGCACAGCTCCCGGAGTTACCCGAGTCACAGCGAGCACAGCTCCCGGAGTTACCCGAGTCACAGCTCCCGGAGTTACCCGAGTCACAGCTCCCGGAGTTACCCGAGTCACAGCGAGCACAGCTCCCGGAGTTACCCGAGTCACAGCTCCCGGAGTTACCCGAGTCACAGCTCCCGGAGTTACCCGAGTCACAGCTCCTGGAGTTACCCGAGTCACAGCTCCCGGAGTTACCCGAGTCACAGCGAGCACAGCTCCCGGAGTTACCCGAGTCACAGCTCCCGGAGTTACCCGAGTCACAGCTCCCGGAGTTACCCGAGTCACAGCTCCCGGAGTTACCCGAGTCACAGCTCCCGGAGTTACCCGAGTCACAGCTCCCGGAGTTACCCGAGTCACAGCTCCCGGAGTTACCCGAGTCACAGCGAGCACAGCTCCCGGAGTTACCCGAGTCACAGCTCCCGGAGTTACCCGAGTCACAGCTCCCGGAGTTACCCGAGTCACAGCGAGCACAGCTCCCGGAGTTACCCGAGTCACAGCTCCCGGAGTTACCCGAGTCACAGCTCCCGGAGTTACCCGAGTCACAGCGAGCACAGCTCCCGGAGTTACCCGAGTCACAGCTCCCGGAGTTACCCGAGTCACAGCTCCCGGAGTTACCCGAGTCACAGCTCCCGGAGTTACCCGAGTCACAGCTCCCGGAGTTACCCGAGTCACAGCGAGCACAGCTCCCGGAGTTACCCGAGTCACAGCGAGCACAGCTCCCGGAGTCCTCACTTCACACTCACACTCTCTCTCTCTCTCTCTCTCTCTCACACACTCTCTCACACACACACTCTCTCTCTCTCTCTCTCTCTCTCACACACTCTCTCACACATTCTCTCTCTCTCTCACACACTCTCTCTCTCTCACACACACTCTCTCTCTCTCTCTCTCTCTCTCTCTCACACACACTCTCACACTCTCTATCTCTCACTCACTCTCTCTTTCACTCACTCTCTCACTCACACTCACTCTTGATAGGTCCTTACTACACAGTATAAATACACATGGGGCCCATGTTTGAGAGAAGGTCAGTCTGTGACCTGTCCTTTATTCCTTAGCACTCAAGTGATGAAGGTGGGTGGAGCTTCCCCTTTTATACCTGAAGGTCCAGGTTAGGAGTGTCTCCCACCGAGTGGTCAGTGTTCTCACAGTGTACAACTTAGGTCAGTTTATACATGGGTTACAATGCTGGTTGAATACATGACACTCTCTCACACGCGCGCTCTCTCTCTCACACGCGCGCTCTCTCTCTCACACGCGCGCTCTCTCTCTCACACGCGCGCTCTCTCTCTCTCACACGCGCGCTCTCTCTCTCTCACACGCACGCTCTCTCTCTCTCACACGCACGCTCTCTCTCTCACACGCACGCTCTCTCTCTCACACGCTCGCTCTCTCTCTCACACGCGCGCTCTCTCTCTCACACGCGCGCTCTCTCTCTCACACGCGCGCTCTCTCTCTCACACGCGCGCTCTCTCTCTCACACGCGCGCTCTCTCTCTCACACGCGCGCTCTCTCTCTCTCACACGCGCTCTCTCTCTCTCACACGCGCTCTCTCTCTCTCACACGCGCGCTCTCTCTCTCACACGCGCGCTCTCTCTCTCACACGCGCGCTCTCTCTCTCACACGCGCGCTCTCTCTCTCACACGCGCGCTCTCTCTCTCACACGCGCGCTCTCTCTCTCACACGCGCGCGCTCTCTCTCTCACACGCGCTCTCTCTCTCTCACACGCGCGCTCTCTCTCTCACACGCGCGCTCTCTCTCTCACACGCGCGCTCTCTCTCTCTCACACGCACGCGCTCTCTCTCTCACACGCGCGCTCTCTCTCTCACACGCGCGCTCTCTCTCTCACACGCGCGCTCTCTCTCTCACACGCGCGCTCTCTCTCTCACACGCGCGCTCTCTCTCTCACACGCGCGCTCTCTCTCTCACACGCGCGCTCTCTCTCTCACACGCGCGCTCTCTCTCTCACACGCGCGCTCTCTCTCACACGCGCGCTCTCTCTCTCACACACACACTCTCTCTCTCACACACTCTCACTCTCTCTCTCTCACACACTCTCACTCTCTCTCTCACACACACTCTCTCACACACTCTCTCTCTCTCACACACACTCTCACTCTCTCACACACACACTCTCACTCTCTCTCTCTCACACTCTCTCTCACACACTCTCACTCTCTCTCACACACACTCACACTCTCTCACTCTCTCTCTCTCACACTCTCACTCTCTCTCACACACTCACTCTCACTCTCTCTCTCACACACACTCTCACTCTCTCTCTCTCACACACACACACACTCACTCTCTCTCTCACACACACACACACTCACTCTCTCTCTCACACACACTCTCACTCTCTCTCTCACACACACTCTCCCTCTCACACACACTCTCACTCTCTCACACACACACACTCTCACTCTCTCTCTCTCACACACACACTCTCACTCTCTCTCTCACACACACTCTCACTCTCTCTCTCTCACACACACACACTCTCACTCTCTCTCTCACACACACTCTCACTCTCTCTCTCACACACACTCTCACTCTCTCTCACACACACTCTCACTCTCACACACACTCTCACTCTCTCTCTCTCACACACACACTCTCACTCTCTCACACACACACACTCTCACTCTCTCTCTCTCACACACACACTCTCACTCTCTCTCTCACACACACTCTCACTCTCTCTCTCTCACACACACACACTCTCACTCTCTCTCACACACACACTCTCACTCTCTCTCTCACACTCACACACACTCTCACTCTCTCTCTCACACACACTCTCACTCTCTCTCTCTCACACACACTCTCACTCTCACACACACTCTCACTCTCTCTCTCACACACACTCTCACTCTCTCTCTCTCTCACACACACACTCTCACTCTCTCTCTCACACTCTCTCTCTCTCTCTCTCACACACACTCTCACTCTCACTCTCTCTCTCACACTCTCTCTCTCTCTCTCTCTCTCTCACACACACACTCTCACTCTCACATTGTGTGTGTCTGTGGGTGTGGGTCTGTTTGTATCAGTGTGTTGTCTGATACACACATAGATACACGGACACACACACCCAGACACACCCCCACCCCCCCCCATGGACACCCCGCCCCCCCACGGATACACCCCCAGAGAAACAACTACAGACACACATCGCCACAGACACCCCCCTAGACACACCCCCCCCCCCCCCCAGACACACCGACAGACCCCCACGGACACAGACACACCCCGACAGACACAGACCCAGACACACAAACCTAGCCACACCCAGACACACACCCACGGACACACACCCACGGACACAGCCAGACACACACCCAGAAACACACACCCCCACGTCACACACACCCCAATGGACACACACACCCCCACGTCACACACACCCCAATGGACACACACACCCCCACGGACACACACACCCCCACGGACACACACACCCCCACGGACACACACCTGGACACACAACCATGGACACACCCCGACAGACAGACAACCAGACACACCCCGAGAGACACCTTCCCCACAGACACACACCCGCACAGACACACCCCCACAGACGCACTCCCACAGACGCACTCCCACACCCAGACGCACACACCCAGACGCACACCCCCACAGACACACTCCCACAGACGCACTCCCACAGACGCACTCCCACACCCAGACGCACACCCCCAGACGCACACCCCCACAGACACACTCCCACAGACGCACTCCCACAGACGCACTCCCACACCCAGACGCACACCCCCACAGACGCACTCCCACACCCAGACGCACACCCCCACAGACACACTCCCACAGACGCACTCCCACGCCCAGACGCACACCCCCACACACTGCCCCACAGGCACACACACCCGGAACAGACACACAACAACCTGTATTTATATAGCACCTTTAAGGTAGTAAAACATCCCGATGTGCTTCACAGGAGCGTGACCAGACAGGCAGAGTGGGGTGCCCCGTGCCCACGTCCCCGATACCCGTGACCCCCGTGACCCCCTCCACCTACCCGAGAAACACGTCCCTCCTCGGGGACAGCTGCTCTCCATGCTCAGCTCCGCACAGGTCAAAGGGCATGTGGCACAATCTCGCATCAGCAGATTGCCGGGGCAGTGGTGTGTGTTCGGGCAATCCTCAGAGCGACAGGGAGCTGCAGGAATCAGAGCCAGAGAATTACAGCTAGTGACTGCATCAAACCTTCACAGCAGGAATTCCAGAGATTAACCCTGACACAGAGGGACAACATACAATACAAAGGGAAACTCGCAAGAAATGTAAAAACAGATTGTCAGAGCTCCTACATGTATGTAAAAATAAACGTGGGTCCCTTAGAGGCTGAGACAGGAGAAATTATAATGGAGAATAAGGAAATGGCAGAGACGTTAAACAAATATTTAGTATCAGTCTTCGCAGTAGACACAAAACACGAAGTGAAATAGTGGGGAGCCAAGGGGCTAATGAGAACGAGGAACTTAAAGTAATTAATATCAGTCAAGAAAAAGTGCTGGAGAAATTGATGGGACTAAAATGAGTGGAGTTGTGTGTCAGAAAGATTGAGACCATTGCTCACCTGCCTCTGGTTCCCTCCCTTCCCCTCGCCCACCAGACCAAATCTCCCCAACGCTCCCCCTGCCCAGGGCTTGCATCTCTCTCGAGTTACCCTCCCTTCCCCTCGCCCACCAGACCAAATCTCCCCAACGCTCCCCCTGCCCGGGGCTTGCATCTCTCTCGAGTTACCCTCCCTTCCCCTCGCCCACCAGACCAAATCTCCCCAACGCTCCCCCTGCCCAGGGCTTGCATCTCTCTCGAGTTACCCTCCTATCACCTCTCCAAGCTCATCCTGTCCAGGAGTCCCACTTCCTGCTCCCTCGACCCTGTTCACATCAAACCACTCACCCCTCAACTTCCCTTCCTGGCTCCCATCCTACTTGATATTGTTAACGCTTCTCTCTCCTCAGGTTCTGTCCCCCTCTACTTCAAATCTGCCATCGTCACCCCTCTCTCCAAAAACCAACCCTTGACCCCGCTGGCTAGCTAGCGCCTCATCTCCCACCTCCCTCCCACTCCACAGTCCTGGAACGTGTTGTCGCTTCCCAAATCCGTGCCCATCTTTCCCGGAACTCCATGTTTGATTCCATCCAATCAGGTTTCCAGCCCTTATTAAAGTCACACAGTAACATCCTGTGTGACAGTGACAAAGGTAAACTACCCCTCCTCGTCCTCCTCGACCTGTCTGCAGCCTTTGACACACTGACCTCTCCATCCTCCTCCAACACCTCTCCACCATGGTCCAGCTGGGTGGGACTGCACTCGCCTGGTTCCATCCTCCTCCAACACCTCTCCACCATGGTCCAGCTGGGTGGGACAGCACTCGCCTGGTTCCTCCTCCAACACCTCTCCACCATGGTCCAGCTGGGTGGGACTGCACTCGCCTGGTTCCATCCTCCAACACCTCTCCACCATGGTCCAGCTGGGTGGGACTGCACTCGCCTGGTTCCATCCTCCTCCAACACCTCTCCACCATGGTCCAGCTGGGTGGGACTGCACTCGCCTGGTTCCATCCTCCTCCAACATCTCTCCACCATGGTCCAGCTGGGTGGGACTGCACTCGCCTGGTTCCATCCTCCTCCAACATCTCTCCACCATGGTCCAGCTGGGTGGGACAGCACTCGCCTGGTTCCATCCTCCTCCAACACCTCTCCACCATGGTCCAGCTGGGTGGGACAGCACTCGCCTGGTTCCATCCTCCTCCAACACCTCTCCACCATGGTCCAGCTGGGTGGGACTGCACTCACCTGGTTCCATCCTCCTCCAACACCTCTCCACCATGGTCCAGCTGGGTGGGACTGCACTCGCCTGGTTCCATCCTCCTCCAACACCTCTCCACCATGGTCCAGCTGGGTGGGACTGCACTCGCCTGGTTCCATCCTCCAACACCTCTCCACCATGGTCCAGCTGGGTGGGACTGCACTCGCCTGGTTCCATCCTCCTCCAACACCTCTCCACCATGGTCCAGCTGGGTGGGACTGCACTCGCCTGGTTCCATCCTCCAACACCTCTCCACCATGGTCCAGCTGGGTGGGACAGCACTCGCCTGGTTCCATCCTCCTCCAACATCTCTCCACCATGGTCCAGCTGGGTGGGACTGCACTCGCCTGGTTCCATCCTCCTCCAACACCTCTCCACCATGGTCCAGCTGGGTGGGACTGCACTCGCCTGGTTCCATCCTCCTCCAACATCTCTCCACCATGGTCCAGCTGGGTGGGACTGCACTCGCCTGGTTCCATCCTCCTCCAACATCTCTCCACCATGGTCCAGCTAGGTGGGACTGTACTCGCCTGGTTCCATCCTCCTCCAACACCTCTCCACCATGGTCCAGCTGGGTGGGACAGCACTCGCCTGGTTCCATCCTCCTCCAACACCTCTCCACCATGGTCCAGCTGGGTGGGACTGCACTCGCCTGGTTCCATCCTCCTCCAACACCTCTCCACCATGGTCCAGCTGGGTGAGACTGCACTCGCCTGGTTCCATCCTCCAACACCCCTCCACCATGGTCCAGCTGGGTGGGACTGCACTCGCCTGGTTCCATCCTCCAACACCCCTCCACCATGGTCCAGCTGGGTGGGACTGCACTCGCCTGGTTCCATCCTCCTCCAACACCCCTCCACCATGGTCCAGCTGGGTGGGACTGCACTCGCCTGGTTCCATCCTCCAACACCTCTCCACCATGGTCCAGCTGGGTGGGACAGCACTCGCCTGGTTCCATCCTCCTCCAACACCTCTCCACCATGGTCCAGCTGGGTGGGACTGCACTCGCCTGGTTCCATCCTCCTCCAACACCTCTCCACCATGGTCCAGCTGGGTGGGACTGCACTCGCCTGGTTCCATCCTCCAACACCTCTCCACCATGGTCCAGCTGGGTGGGACTGCACTCGCCTGGTTCCATCCTCCTCCAACACCTCTCCACCATGGTCCAGCTGGGTGGGACAGCACTCGCCTGGTTCCATCCTCCAACACCTCTCCACCATGGTCCAGCTGGGTGGGACTGCACTCGCCTGGTTCCATCCTCCTCCAACACCTCTCCACCATGGTCCAGCTGGGTGGGACTGCACTCGCCTGGTTCCATCCTCCTCCAACACCTCTCCACCATGGTCCAGCTGGGTGGGACTGCACTCGCCTGGTTCCATTCTCCTCCAACACCTCTCCACCATGGTCCAGCTGGGTGGGACTGCACTCGCCTGGTTCCATCCTCCTCCAACACCTCTCCACCATGGTCCAGCTGGGTGGGACTGCACTCGCCTGGTTCCATCCTCCTCCAACACCTCTCCACCATGGTCCAGCTGGGTGGGACTGCACTCGCCTGGTTCCATTCTCCTCCAACACCTCTCCACCATGGTCCAGCTGGGTGGGACTGCACTCGCCTGGTTCCATCCTCCTCCAACACCTCTCCACCATGGTCCAGCTGGGTGGGACTGCACTCGCCTGGTTCCATTCTTATCCATCGAATCGTAGTCAGAGAATCACCTGCAACAGCTTCTCTTCCCACCCCCCATCGTTGCCTCTGGTGTCCCCCCAGGATCTATCTCTGCCCTCCTCCTATTCCTCATCAACATGTTGCCCCTCGGTGACATCATCCGGAAACACGGAGTCAGTTCCCACATGTACGCTGAGACACCCAGCTCTACCTCACCCCCACTTCTCTCCACCCCTCACAGTCTCTCAATTGTCCGACTGCTTGTCCCACATCCAGTTCTGGATGAGCAGAAATTTTCTCCCATTGAATATTGGGAAGACCTGTCCCATTGTTTTCAGTCCCCGCCACAAACTCCGTTCCCCAGCCACTGACTCCATCCCTCTCTCCAACTTCTGTCTGAGGCTGAACCTCACTGTTCCCAACCTCGGGGTCATATTTGACCCTGAAATGAGCTTCTGGCCTCAATCCGCAGCATAACTAGGACCATCGATTTCCAGCTCCGTAACATCACCTGTCTCCGCCCCTGCCTCAGCTCATCCGCTGCTGAAACCCTCACCCGGGCCTTTGTTATCTCCAGACTTCACTATTCCTGGCTGGCCTCCCACATTCATAGAAACATAGAAAATAGGTGCAGGAGTAGGCCATTCGGCCCTTCGAGCCTGCACCGCCATTCAATGAGTTCATGGCTGAACATGAAACTTCAGTACCCCATTCCTGCTTTCTCTCCATACCCCTTGATCCCCCGAGTAGTAAGGACCTCATCTAACTCCTTTTTGAATATATTTAATGAATTGGCCTCAACAACTTTCTGTGGTAGAGAATTCCACAGGTTCACCACTCTCTGGGTGAAGAAGTTTCTCCTCAGCTCGGTCCTAAATGGCTTACCCCTTATCCTTAGACTGTGACCCCCTGGTTCTGGACTTCCCCAACATTGGGAACATTCTTCCTGCATCTAACCTGTCTAAACCCGTCAGAATTTTAAACGTTTCTATGAGATCCCCTCTCATTCTTCTGAACTCCAGTAAATACAAGCCCAGTTGATCCAGTCGTTCTTGATATGTCAGTCCCGCCATCCCGGGAATCAGTCTGATTTTCTATGTTTCTACCTTACGTAAACTAGAGGTGATCCAAAACTCGGCTACCCGTGTCCTAACTCGCACCCAGTCCCGCTCACCATCACCCCCCGTGCTCACTGCCCCGTGTCCTAACTCACACCCAGTCCCACTCACCATCACCCCCCGTGCTCACTAACCTGTGTCCTAACTCGCACCGAGTCCCGCTCACCCATCACCCTCTGTGCTCACTGCCCCGTGTCCTAACTCACACCCAGTCCCACTCACCCATCACCCCCTGAGCTCACTGCCCCCGTGTCCTAACTCACACCCAGTCCCACTCACCCATCACCCCGTGTGCTCACTGCCCGTGTCCTAACTCACACCCAGTCCCACTCACCCATCACCCCCTGTGCTCACTGACCCGTGTCCTAACTCACACCCAGTCCCACTCACCCATCACCCTGTGCTCACTGCCCCGTGTCCTAACTCACACCCAGTCCCACTCACCCATCACCCCCTGTGCTCGCTGACCCCGTGTCCTAACTCGCACCCAATCCCACTCACCCATCACCCCCTGTGCTCACTGACCCGTGTCCTAACTCACACCCAGTCCCACTCACCCATCACCCCCTGTGCTCACTGACCCGTGTCCTAACTCACACCCAGTCCCACTCACCCATCACCCCCTGTGCTCACTGACCCGTGTCCTAACTCGCACCCAGTCCCACTCACCCATCACCCCCTGTGCTCACTGCCCCGTGTCCTAACTCACACCCAGTCCCACTCACCCATCACCCCTTGTGCTCACTGCCCTGTGTCCTAACTCACACCCAGTCCCACTCACCCATCACCCCCTGTGCTCGCTGACTTACATTGGCTCCCGGTCCAGCAATGCCTTAATTTTATAATTCATAGCCTTGTTTTCAAATTCCTCCGTGGTCTTGCCCCTCCCTATCTCTGTAATCTCCTCCAGCCCTACAACACTCCGAGATCTCTGCGCTCCTCCCTATCTCTGTAATCTCCTCCAGCCCTACAACACTCCGAGATCTCTGTGCCCCTCCCTATCTCTGTAATCTCCTCCAGCCCTATAACACTCCGAGATCTCTGCGCTCCTCCCTATCTCTGTAATCTCCTCCAGCCCTACAACACTCCGAGATCTCTGCACTCCTCCCTATCTCTGTAATCTCCTCCAGCCCTACAACACTCCGAGATCTCTGCACCCCTCCCTATCTCTGTAATCTCCTCCAGCCCTACAACACTCCGAGATCTCTGCGCTCCTCCCTATCTCTGTAATCTCCTCCAGCCCTACAACACTCCGAGATCTCTGCGCTCCTCCCTATCTCTGTAATCTCCTCCAGCCCTACAACACTCCGAGATCTCTGCGCTCCTCCAATCCTGACTCCGATTTTAATTACTCCACCATTTCAGCCATGCCTTCTAGAATTCCCTCCCCAAACCTCTCTGCCTCTCTCCCACTCCCTGCTCCTTTAAGATGCTCCTTAAAACCTAACGCCTGAACCCATCCTACTCAACCTTTCCTCATAGGGCAATCCCCCCATCCCAGGAATCAGTCTGGTGAACCTTCGTTGCACTGCCTCTATGGTAAGTGTATCCTTCCTTAGGTAAGGAGACCAGAACTGTGCACAATACTCCAGGTGTGGTCTCCCCAGGGCCCGATATAATTGCAGTACGTCTTTACTCTTATACTCAAACCCTCCTGTATTAAAGGCCAACATCCCATTTGCTTTAATCACTTGCTGTACCTGCAGGTTAACTTTCAGTGATTGGTGTACAAGGAACCCAGGTCCCTCTGAACACCAACATTTCCCAATCTCTCACCGTTTAAACAATACTCTGCTTTTCTATTTTCCCACCAAAGTGGATAACTTCACATTTTCCCACATTATATTCCATTTGCCATGTTCTTGCCCACTCACTGAGCCGTCTATATCCCCTTGGAGCCTCTTTGCATCCTCCTCACAACTTACATTCCCAGCCAGCTTTGTATCATCAGCAAACCTGGTTATATTACACTCGGTCCCCTCATCCAAATCATTGATATAGATTGTGAATAGCTGGGCCCCAGCACTGATATTGAGAGACACGGATTAATCAGGGACAGTCAGCGTGGGTTTGTTCAGGGAAGGTCATGTCTGACTAACCTGATTGAATTTTTTGAGGAGGGTCGATGAGGGCAGTGTGTATGATGCAGTGTATATGGATTTTAGCAAAGCTTTTGATAAGGTCCCACATGGCAGACTGGTCACGAAAGTAAAATCTCATGGGGTCCAGGGCAAAGTGACAAGTTGGATCCACAATAGGCTCAGAGGCAGGAAGCAAAGGGTAATGGTTGATGGATGTTTGTGTGACTGGGAGGGTGTATCCAGTGGGGTTCCACAGGGCTCAGTACTGGGTCCCTTGCTTTTTGTGGTATATATCAATGATCTAGACTTGAATGTAGGGAGTATGATTAATAAGTTTGCAGATGATACTAAAATTGGCCATGTGGTTGATGATGAAGAAGAAAGTTGCAGACTGCAGGAAGATATCAATGAACTGGTCAGGTGGGCAGAGCAGTGACAAATGGAATTCAATCCGGAGAAGTGTGAGGTAATGCATTTGGGGAGGGCTAACAAGGAAAGGGAATACACATTAAATGGTTGGACACTGAGAAGTGTCGAGGAACAAAGAGACCTTGGAGTGCAGGTCCACAGATCCCTGAAGGTAGCAGGCCAGGTAGATAAGGTGGTTCAGCAGGCAGACGGAATACTTGCCTTTATTAGTCGAGGCATAGAATACAAGAGCAGGGAGGTTATGCTTGAACTGTATAAAACACTGGTTAGGCCATTGCTGGAGTACTGCGTGCAGTTCTGGTCACCACATTACAGGAAAGATGTGATTGCACTGGAGAGGGTACAGAGGAGATTTACCAGTATGTTGCTGGGACTGGAGAATGTTAGCGATGAGGAAAGATTGGATAAGCTGGGAGTGTTTTATTTGGAACTGAGGAGGCTGAGGGGAGACCTGATTGAGGTGTATAAAATTATGAGGGGCCTGGATAGAGTGGATAGGAAGGATCTGTTTCCCTTGGCAGAGGGGTCAACAACCAGGGGGCATAGATTTAAAGTAATTGTGGGGAGGTTTAGAGGGGATTTGAGGGGAAATTTCTTCACCCAGAGGGTGGTGGGGGTCTGGAACTCACTGCCTGAAAGGGTGGTAGAGACAGAAACCCTCACCACATTTAAACAGGACCTGGATGTACACCTGAAGTGCTGTAACCCACAGGGCTACGGACCGAGAGCTGGGAAATGCGATTAGGCTGGGTAGCTCTTTGTCAGCCGGTGTGGACACGATGGGCCGAATGGCCTCCTTCCGTGCTGTAAATGTCTGTGATTCTATGGTCCACACCTGTAGCCAGAGCGTGTTGGAAAATGATGGTCAGAGCCTCTGCTATTTCCTCTTTGGTTTCTCTTAACAGACTGGGATACATTTCATCCGGGCCTGGGGATTTATCCACTTTCAAAGCTGCTAAACCCTTTAATACCTCCTCTCTCACTATGTTTAATTTACCCTAAATATAACCCTAACCCTGTGACTCATGAAGAGTTTGTAAAAGTTCACACATTTAGATAACATCAACGCACCGGAGTAGAAAAACCCAGAGTTCTAATCTCCAGACACGTTGGGGTTAGTCAGGGAGAACGTGGGGTGAGATTTCTGGGGATGTATTTATTACCAGTATTGGTGGATGGAGCATTATGGGGGGGAGGGGGGGAATGGTGGGGGGGAATGGTGGGGGGGAATGGTGGGGGGGGAATGGTGCGGGGGGAATGGTGCGGGGGGAATGGTGGGGGGGAATGGTGGGGGGGAATGGTGGGGGGGGAATGGTGCGGGGGGAATGGTGCGGGGGGAATGGTGGGGGGGGAATGGTGGGGGTAATGGTGGGGGGGTAATGGTGGGGGAGGGG